>NW_022263560.1:0-50332 GCF_002021735.2 Oncorhynchus kisutch | reverse complement strand
GGAATCCTAACCGCAGACCATATGGGAAGACAGTTACTTAAAAAAACATCACAGAACAATCCATAAACATTGAAATGTTGCTTGTTGTAATTACAAGCTCCATCTTTTTTCTCAGAGATGTTGGGGAAAAGTCCCATATAAAATCAGTCTAAAATGTGTTTGAATCGATGAACTGCCAGACAACAATGAAAAGTATACAGTATTTTTCCCAGCTTGATTTTGGTCAAATAAATCTAGTTTTGAACCAAACAGGAATCAAAATATTCAATCTTCTGACCTGTTATCAGACACGTTATCCATTGTGCAACTGTCCGCACGGCCAAGCTGAAGTCAGGTCACACCCTAGGCCAGTATACACAGTCATAGTGTCTGTCAGCGACAAGGTACCTTGGGATTTATGTTACAGATGCAATATCTTAATATGATCTTCCTGTTGTCGCATGAATTTTACTGCAGAGCAAGAAATGGAGCCATGAAAGTGTATTCAACGTTTAAAAAAGCCTTGTATAATTTGAATCTACATAACATGTTACATTTCCTGTGGGAATATTGTTTGTGTGTGAAACTGCTGCAGTTAAATGCAGCATCTGTTCTTTACACAACTGCGTAACTGATGACAAAGACTTCTTTCCCATACCGGGAGTTGAACACGGGCCACCTGGGTGAAACTAGGAATCCTAAACCGCTAAGACCATATGGGAAGATACATACTGTAAAATACACATCACAGACAAATCTTTAAATGTTGACATTATGCTTGTTGAATTTCAAAAGCTCCAATCATTTTCTCAGAGATGATGGGGAATGTCCAGATGAAATCCGTCTAAAATGTGTTGAAGTGAGAACAGCCAGAAGCACTGAAAGGTATACAGTATCATTCCCAGCTTGATTTCAATCAATTAATGTATTGAGGCAGCCAGGAGTCAAACTAGAATCTTCTGATCCGTAGTCGGACACGTTATCCATTGCGCCACTGACCCCACATCTAAGCTGAAGTCAGGTCACAGCTAGACCAGTGTACACAGTCATAGCGTCTGTCAACAACAAGGTCCTTGGTTTTCTGTTTCAGATGCATATCTTAATTTGATCCTCCTGTTGTTACATGATTTTACTGCAGAGCAAGAAATGCAAACTTGAAGTGTATCAATGTGTAAAAAGTATGTAAATTATGAATCTACAAAACATGTCACATTTCCGTTGCTTAGGGAATATTGTTGTGTGTGTGATTCTGCTGCCATGTAAAAGTGGTATCTGTTCTTACACAAGTGCATCACAAATGACAAGATGTTCTTTCCCATACTGGGAGTTCAACCCGGCGAAAACCAGGAATCCTAAACGCCAGACCATATGGAAGACAGTTACTTAAAAAAAACATCACAGACAAATCCATAAACATTGAAATGATGCTTGTTGTAATTACAAGTCCATCTTTTTCTCAGAGATGTTTGGGAAAAGTCCCATATAAAATCAGTCTAAATGTGTTTGAATCGAGAACTGCCAGACACAATGAAAGTATACAGTATTTTTCCCAGCTTGATTTGGTCAAATAAATCTAGTTTTGAACCAAACAGGAGTCAAATATTCAATCTTCCGACCTGTTATCAGACACGTTATCCATGGTGAAACTGGCCGCACGGCCAAGCTGAAGTCAGGTCACACCTAGGCCAGTATACACAGTCATAGTGTCTGTCAGCGACAAGGTTCCTTGGGATTTCTGTTACAGATGCATATCTTAATTTGATCTTCCTGTTGTCGCATGAATTTTACTGGAGAGCAAGAAATGCAGCAATGAAGTGTATTCAACGTTTAAAAAGCCTTGTATAATCTGAATCTACATAACATGTCACATTTCCTGTTGCTGAGGGAATATTGTTGTGTTGTGTGAAACTGCTGCCAGTTAAAATGCAGCATCTGTTATTACACAACTGCGTACCTAATGACAAGATATTCTTTCCCATACCGGGAGTTGAACCCGGGCCACCTGGGTGAAAACCAGGAATCCTAACCGCTAGACCATATGGGAAGACACCTACTTAAAATACACATCACAGACAAATCTTTTAATGTTGACATTATGCCTGTTGGATTTCAAAGCTCCATCATTTTTCTCAGAGATGATGGGGAATGTCCAGATGAAATCCGTCTAAAATGTGTTTGAAGTGAGAACAGCCAGAAGCACTGAAAGGTATACAGTATCATTCCCAGCTTGATTTCAATCAATTAAATAAAGTATTGAGCCAGCCAGGAGTCGAACCTAGAATCTTCTGATCCGTAGTCAGACACGTTATCCATTGCGCCAATGGCCCCACATCTAAGCTGAAGTCAGGTCACAGCTAGACCAGTGTACACAGTCATAGCGTCTGTCAACAACAAGGTTCCTTGGTTTTCTGTTTCAGATGCATATCTTAATTTGATCCTCCTGTTGTTACATTAATTTTACTGCAGAGCAAGAAATGCAAACTTGAAGTGTATCAATGTTTAAAAGTCTTGTAAATTATGAATCTACAAAACATGTCACATTTCCTGTTGCTTGGGGAATATTGTTGTGTTGTGTGATTCTGCTGCCATTTAAAATGTGGTAGCTGTTCTTACCCAAGTGCATCACAAATGACAAGATGTTCTTTCCCAGCGACCTTGTCGCTGATAGAGTCTGTCAGCGACAAGGTTCCTTGGGATTTCTGTTACAGATGCATATCTTAATTTGATCTTCCTGTTGTCGCATGAATTTTACTGCAGAGCAAGAAATGCAGCAATGAAGTGTATTCAACGTTTAAAAAGTCTTGTATAATTTGAATCTACATAACATGTTACATTTCCTGTGGGAATATTGTTGGGTTGTGTGAAACTGCTGCAAGTTCAAATGCAGCATCTGTTGTTACACAACTGCGTACCTGATGACAAGATATTATTTCCCATACCGGGAGTTGAACCCGGGCCACCTGGGTGAAAACTAGGAATCCTAACCGCTAGACCATATGGGAAGACACATACTTAAAATACACATCACAGACAAATCTTTTAATGTTGACATTATGCCTGTTGGATTTCAAAGCTCCATCATTTTTCTCAGAGATGATGGGGAATGTCCAGATGAAATCCGTCTAAAATGTGTTTGAAGTGAGAACAGCCAGAAGCACTGAAAGGTATACAGTATCATTCCCAGCTTGATTTCAATCAATTAATGTATTGAGGCAGCCAGGAGTCAAACCTAGAATCTTCTGATCCGTAGTCGGACACGTTATCCATTGCGCCACTGACCCCACATCTAAGCTGAAGTCAGGTCACAGCTAGACCTGTGTACACAGTCATAGCGTCTGTCAACAACAAGGTTCCTTGGTTTTCTGTTTCAGATGCATATCTTAATTTGATCCTCCTGTTGTTACATGAATTTTACTGCAGAGCAAGAAATGCAAACTTGAAGTGTATCAATGTTTAAAAAGTATTGTAAATTATGAATCTACAAAACATGTCACATTTCCTGTTGCTTAGGGAATATTGTTGTGTTGTGTGATTCTGCTGCCATTTAAAATGTGGTATCTGTTCTTACACAAGTGCATCACAAATGACAAGATGTTCTTTCCCATACTGGGAGTTCAACCCGGGCGAAAACCAGGAATCCTAAACGCCAGACCATATGGGAAGACAGTTACTTAAAAAAAACATCACAGACAAATCCATAAACATTGAAATGATGCTTGTTGTAATTACAAGTTCCATCTTTTTTCTCAGAGATGTTTGGGAAAAGTCCCATATAAAATCAGTCTAAAATGTGTTTGAATCGAGAACTGCCAGACACAATGAAAAGTATACAGTATTTTTCCCAGCTTGATTTTGGTCAAATAAATCTAGTTTTGAACCAAACAGGAGTCAAATATTCAATCTTCCGACCTGTTATCAGACACGTTATCCATGGTGAAACTGGCCGCACGGCCAAGCTGAAGTCAGGTCACACCTAGGCCAGTATACACAGTCATAGTGTCTGTCAGCGACAAGGTTCCTTGGGATTTCTGTTACAGATGCATATCTTAATTTGATCTTCCTGTTGTCGCATGAATTTTACTGGAGAGCAAGAAATGCAGCAATGAAGTGTATTCAACGTTTAAAAAGCCTTGTATAATCTGAATCTACATAACATGTCACATTTCCTGTTGCTGAGGGAATATTGTTGTGTTGTGTGAAACTGCTGCCAGTTAAAATGCAGCATCTGTTATTACACAACTGCGTACCTAATGACAAGATATTCTTTCCCATACCGGGAGTTGAACCCGGGCCACCTGGGTGAAAACCAGGAATCCTAACCGCTAGACCATATGGGAAGACACCTACTTAAAATACACATCACAGACAAATCTTTTAATGTTGACATTATGCCTGTTGGATTTCAAAGCTCCATCATTTTTCTCAGAGATGATGGGGAATGTCCAGATGAAATCCGTCTAAAATGTGTTTGAAGTGAGAACAGCCAGAAGCACTGAAAGGTATACAGTATCATTCCCAGCTTGATTTCAATCAATTAAATAAAGTATTGAGCCAGCCAGGAGTCGAACCTAGAATCTTCTGATCCGTAGTCAGACACGTTATCCATTGCGCCAATGGCCCCACATCTAAGCTGAAGTCAGGTCACAGCTAGACCAGTGTACACAGTCATAGCGTCTGTCAACAACAAGGTTCCTTGGTTTTCTGTTTCAGATGCATATCTTAATTTGATCCTCCTGTTGTTACATTAATTTTACTGCAGAGCAAGAAATGCAAACTTGAAGTGTATCAATGTTTAAAAAGTCTTGTAAATTATGAATCTACAAAACATGTCACATTTCCTGTTGCTTGGGGAATATTGTTGTGTTGTGTGATTCTGCTGCCATTTAAAATGTGGTATCTGTTCTTACCCAAGTGCATCACAAATGACAAGATGTTCTTTCCCAGCGACCTTGTCGCTGATAGAGTCTGTCAGCGACAAGGTTCCTTGGGATTTCTGTTACAGATGCATATCTTAATTTGATCTTCCTGTTGTCGCATGAATTTTACTGCAGAGCAAGAAATGCAGCAATGAAGTGTATTCAACGTTTAAAAAGTCTTGTATAATTTGAATCTACATAACATGTTACATTTCCTGTGGGAATATTGTTGGGTTGTGTGAAACTGCTGCAAGTTCAAATGCAGCATCTGTTGTTACACAACTGCGTACCTGATGACAAGATATTATTTCCCATACCGGGAGTTGAACCCGGGCCACCTGGGTGAAAACTAGGAATCCTAACCGCTAGACCATATGGGAAGACACATACTTAAAATACACATCACAGACAAATCTTTTAATGTTGACATTATGCCTGTTGGATTTCAAAGCTCCATCATTTTTCTCAGAGATGATGGGGAATGTCCAGATGAAATCCGTCTAAAATGTGTTTGAAGTGAGAACAGCCAGAAGCACTGAAAGGTATACAGTATCATTCCCAGCTTGATTTCAATCAATTAATGTATTGAGGCAGCCAGGAGTCAAACCTAGAATCTTCTGATCCGTAGTCGGACACGTTATCCATTGCGCCACTGACCCCACATCTAAGCTGAAGTCAGGTCACAGCTAGACCAGTGTACACAGTCATAGCGTCTGTCAACAACAAGGTTCCTTGGTTTTCTGTTTCAGATGCATATCTTAATTTGATCCTCCTGTTGTTACATGAATTTTACTGCAGAGCAAGAAATGCAAACTTGAAGTGTATCAATGTTTAAAAAGTATTGTAAATTATGAATCTACAAAACATGTCACATTTCCTGTTGCTTAGGGAATATTGTTGTGTTGTGTGATTCTGCTGCCATTTAAAATGTGGTATCTGTTCTTACACAAGTGCATCACAAATGACAAGATGTTCTTTCCCATACTGGGAGTTCAACCCGGGCGAAAACCAGGAATCCTAAACGCCAGACCATATGGGAAGACAGTTACTTAAAAAAAACATCACAGACAAATCCATAAACATTGAAATGATGCTTGTTGTAATTACAAGTTCCATCTTTTTTCTCAGAGATGTTTGGGAAAAGTCCCATATAAAATCAGTCTAAAATGTGTTTGAATCGAGAACTGCCAGACACAATGAAAAGTATACAGTATTTTTCCCAGCTTGATTTTGGTCAAATAAATCTAGTTTTGAACCAAACAGGAGTCAAATATTCAATCTTCCGACCTGTTATCAGACACGTTATCCATGGTGAAACTGGCCGCACGGCCAAGCTGAAGTCAGGTCACACCTAGGCCAGTATACACAGTCATAGTGTCTGTCAGCGACAAGGTTCCTTGGGATTTCTGTTACAGATGCATATCTTAATTTGATCTTCCTGTTGTCGCATGAATTTTACTGGAGAGCAAGAAATGCAGCAATGAAGTGTATTCAACGTTTAAAAAGCCTTGTATAATCTGAATCTACATAACATGTCACATTTCCTGTTGCTGAGGGAATATTGTTGTGTTGTGTGAAACTGCTGCCAGTTAAAATGCAGCATCTGTTGTTACACAGCTGCGTACCTAATGACAAGATATTCTTTCCCATACCGGGAGTTGAACCCAGGACATCTGGGTGAAAACCAGGAATCCTAACCGCTAGACCATATGGGAAGACACATACTGAAAATACACATCATAGACAAATCCATAAACATTGAAATGATGCTTGTTGTAATTACAAGCTCCATCTTTTTTGTCAGAGATGTTGGGGAAAAGTCCCATATAAAATCAGTCTAAAATGTGTTTGAATCGAGAACTGCCAGACACAATGAAAAGTATACAGTATTTTTCCCAGCTTGATTTTGGTCAAATAAATCTAGTTTTGAACCAAACAGGAGTCAAATATTCAATCTTCTGACCTGTTATCAGACACGTTATCCATTGTGCAACTGGCCGCACGGCCAAGCTGAAGTCAGGTCACACCTAGGCCAGTATACACAGTCATAGTGTCTGTCAGCGACAAGGTTCCTTGGGATTTCTGTTACAGATGCATATCTTAATTTGATCTTCCTGTTGTCGCATGAATTTTACTGCAGAGCAAGAAATGCAGCCATGAAGTGTATTCAACGTTTAAAAAGCCTTGTATAATGTGAATCTACATAACATGTCACATTTCCTGTTGCTGAGGGAATATTGTTGTGTTGTGTGAAACTGCTGCCAGTTAAAATGCAGCATCTGTTGTTACACAGCTGCGTACCTAATGACAAGATATTCTTTCCCATACCGGGAGTTGAACCCAGGCCACCTGGGTGAAAACCAGGAATCCTAACCGCTAGACCATATGGGAAGACACATACTGAAAATACACATCATAGACAAATCCATAAACATTGAAATGATGCTTGTTGTAATTACAAGCTCCATCTTTTTTGTCAGAGATGTTGGGGAAAAGTCCCATATAAAATCAGTCTAAAATGTGTTTGAATCGAGAACTGCCAGACACAATGAAAAGTATACAGTATTTCTCCCAGCTTGATTTTGGTCAAATAAATCTAGTTTTGAACCAAACAGGAGTCAAATATTCAATCTTCTGACCTGTTATCAGACACGTTATCCATTGTGCAACTGGCCGCACTGCCAAGCTGAAGTCAGGTCACACCTAGGCCAGTATACACAGTCATAGTGTCTGTCAGCGACAAGGTTCCTTGGGATTTCTGTTACAGATGCATATCTTAATTTGATCTTCCTGTTGTCGCATGAATTTTACTGCAGAGCAAGAAATGCAGCCATGAAGTGTATTCAACGTTTAAAAAGCCTTGTATAATTTGAATCTACATAACATGTCACATTTCCTGTTGCTGAGGGAATATTGTTGTGTTGTGTGAAACTGCTGCCAGTTAAAATGCAGCATCTGTTGTTACACAACTGAGTACCTAATGAAAAGATATTCTTTCCCATACCGGGAGTTGAACCCGGGCCACCTGGGTGAAAACCAGGAATCCTAACCGCTAGACCATATGGGAAGACACATACTTAAAATACACATCACAGACAAATCTTTAAATGTTGACATTATGCCTGTTGGATTTCAAAGCTCCATCATTTTTCTCAGAGATGATGGGGAATGTCCAGATGAAATCCGTCTAAAATGTGTTTGAAGTGAGAACAGCCAGAAGCACTGAAAGGTATACAGTATCATTCCCAGCTTGATTTCAATCAATTAAATAAAGTATTGAGCCAGCCAGGAGTCGAACCTAGAATCTTCTGATCCGTAGTCAGACACGTTATCCATTGCGCCACTGGCCCCACATCTAAGCTGAAGTCAGGTCACAGCTAGACCAGTGTACACAGTCATAGCGTCTGTCAACAACAAGGTTCCTTGGTTTTCTGTTTCAGATGCATATCTTAATTTGATCCTCCTGTTGTTACATGAATTTTACTGCAGAGCAAGAAATGCAAACTTGAAGTGTATCAATGTTTAAAAAGTCTTGTAAATTATGAATCTACAAAACATGTCACATTTCCTGTTGCTTGGGGAATATTGTTGTGTTGTGTGATTCTGCTGCCATTTAAAATGTGGTATCTGTTATTACACAAGTGCATCACAAATGACAAGATGTTCTTTCCCAGCGACCTTGTCGCTGATAGAGTCTGTCAGCGACAAGGTTCCTTGCGATTTCTGTTACAGATGCATATCTTAATTTGATCTTGCTGTTGTCGCATGAATTTTACTGCAGAGCAAGAAATGCAGCCATGAAGTGTATTCAACGTTTAAAAAGCCTTGTATAATTTGAATCTACATAACATGTCAAATTTCCAGTTGCTGAGGGAATATTGTTGTGTTGTGTGAAACTGCTGCCAGTTCAAATGCAGCATCTGTTCTTACACAACTGCGTAACTGATGACAAGACATTCTTTCCCATACCGGGAGTTGAACCCGGGCCACCTGGGTGAAAACTAGGAATCCTAACCGCTAGACCATATGGGAAGACACATACTTAAAATACACATCACAGACAAATCTTTAAATGTTGACATTATGCTTGTTGAATTTCAAAGCTCCATCTTTTTTCTCAGAGATGATGGGGAATGTCCAGATGAAATCCGTCTAAAACGTGTTTGAAGTGAGAACAGCCAGAAGCACTGAAAGGTATACAGTATCATTCCCAGCTTGATTTCAATCAATTAAATAAAGTATTGAGGCAGCCAGGAGTCGAACCTAGAATCTTCTGATCCGTAGTCGGACACGTTATCCATTGCGCCACTGACCCCACATCTAAGCTGAAGTCAGGTCACAGCTAGATCAGTATACACAGTCATAGCGTCTGTCAACAACAAGGTTCCTTGGTGTTCTGTTTCAGATGCATATCTTAATTTGATCCTCCTGTTGTTACATGAATTTTACTGCAGAGCAAGAAATGCAAACTTGAAGTGTATCAATGTTTAAAAAGTATTGTAAATTATGAATCTACAAAACATGTCACATTTCCTGTTGCTTAGGGAATATTGTTGTGTTGTGTGATTCTGCTGCCATTTAAAATGTGGTATCTGTTCTTACACAAGTGCATCACAAATGACAAGATGTTCTTTCCCAGCGACCTTGTCGCTGATAGAGTCTGTCAGCGACAAGGTTCCTTGCGATTTCTGTTACAGATGCATATCTTAATTTGATCTTGCTGTTGTCGCATGAATTTTACTGCAGAGCAAGAAATGCAGCCATGAAGTGTATTCAACGTTTAAAAAGCCTTGTATAATTTGAATATACATAACATGTCAAATTTCCTGTTGCTGAGGGAATATTGTTGTGTTGTGTGAAACTGGTGCCAGTTAAAATGCAGCATCTGTTGTTACACAACTGCATACCTTATGACAAGATATTCTTTCCCATACCGGGAGTTGAACCCAGGCCACCTGGGTGAAAACCAGGAATCCTAACCGCTAGACCATATGGGAAGACACATACTTAAAATACACATCACAGACAAATCTTTTAATGTTGACATTATGCCTGTTGGATTTCAAAGCTCCATCATTTTTCTCAGAGATGATGGGGAATGTCCAGATGAAATCCGTCTAAAATGTGTTTGAAGTGAGAACAGCCAGAAGCACTGAAAGGTATACAGTATCATTCCCAGCTTGATTTCAATCAATTAAATAAAGTATTGAGCCAGCCAGGAGTCGAACCTAGAATCTTCTGATCCGTAGTCAGACACGTTATCCATTGCGCCAATGGCCCCACATCTAAGCTGAAGTCAGGTCACAGCTAGACCAGTGTACACAGTCATAGCGTCTGTCAACAACAAGGTTCCTTGGTTTTCTGTTTCAGATGCATATCTTAATTTGATCCTCCTGTTGTTACATGAATTTTACTGCAGAGCAAGAAATGCAAACTTGAAGTGTATCAATGTTTAAAAAGTCTTGTAAATTATGAATCTACAAAACATGTCACATTTCCTGTTGCTTGGGGAATATTGTTGTGTTGTGTGATTCTGCTGCCATTTAAAATGTGGTATCTGTTCTTACCCAAGTGCATCACAAATGACAAGATGTTCTTTCCCAGCGACCTTGTCGCTGATAGAGTCTGTCAGCGACAAGGTTCCTTGCGATTTCTGTTACAGATGCATATCTTAATTTGATCTTGCTGTTGTCGCATGAATTTTACTGCAGAGCAAGAAATGCAGCCATGAAGTGTATTCAACGTTTAAAAAGCCTTGTATAATTTGAATATACATAACATGTCAAATTTCCTGTTGCTGAGGGAATATATTTGTGTTGTGTGAAACTGGTGCCAGTTAAAATGCAGCATCTGTTGTTACACAACTGCATACCTTATGACAAGATATTCTTTCCCATACCGGGAGTTGAACCCAGGCCACCTGGGTGAAAACCAGGAATCCTAACCGCTAGACCATATGGGAAGACACATACTTAAAATACACATCACAGACAAATCTTTTAATGTTGACATTATGCCTGTTGGATTTCAAAGCTCCATCATTTTTCTCAGAGATGATGGGGAATGTCCAGATGAAATCCGTCTAAAATGTGTTTGAAGTGAGAACAGCCAGAAGCACTGAAAGGTATACAGTATCATTCCCAGCTTGATTTCAATCAATTAAATAAAGTATTGAGCCAGCCAGGAGTCGAACCTAGAATCTTCTGATCCGTAGTCAGACACGTTATCCATTGCGCCAATGGCCCCACATCTAAGCTGAAGTCAGGTCACAGCTAGACCAGTGTACACAGTCATAGCGTCTGTCAACAACAATGTTCCTTGGTTTTCTGTTTCAGATGCATATCTTAATTTGATCCTCCTGTTGTTACATGAATTTTACTGCAGAGCAAGAAATGCAAACTTGAAGTGTATCAATGTTTAAAAAGTCTTGTAAATTATGAATCTACAAAACATGTCACATTTCCTGTTGCTTGGGGAATATTGTTGTGTTGTGTGATTCTGCTGCCATTTAAAATGTGGTATCTGTTCTTACCCAAGTGCATCACAAATGACAAGATGTTCTTTCCCAGCGACCTTGTCGCTGATAGAGTCTGTCAGCGACAAGGTTCCTTGGGATTTCTGTTACAGATGCATATCTTAATTTGATCTTCCTGTTGTCGCATGAATTTTACTGCAGAGCAAGAAATGCAGCAATGAAGTGTATTCAACGTTTAAAAAGCCTTGTATAATTTGAATCTACATAACATGTTACATTTCCTGTGGGAATATTGTTGGGTTGTGTGAAACTGCTGCAAGTTCAAATGCAGCATCTGTTGTTACACAACTGCGTACCTGATGACAAGATATTATTTCCCATACCGGGAGTTGAACCCGGGCCACCTGGGTGAAAACTAGGAATCCTAACCGCTAGACCATATGGGAAGACACATACTTAAAATACACATCACAGACAAATCTTTTAATGTTGACATTATGCCTGTTGGATTTCAAAGCTCCATCATTTTTCTCAGAGATGATGGGGAATGTCCAGATGAAATCCGTCTAAAATGTGTTTGAAGTGAGAACAGCCAGAAGCACTGAAAGGTATACAGTATCATTCCCAGCTTGATTTCAATCAATTAATGTATTGAGGCAGCCAGGAGTCAAACCTAGAATCTTCTGATCCGTAGTCGGACACGTTATCCATTGCGCCACTGACCCCACATCTAAGCTGAAGTCAGGTCACAGCTAGACCAGTGTACACAGTCATAGCGTCTGTCAACAACAAGGTTCCTTGGTTTTCTGTTTCAGATGCATATCTTAATTTGATCCTCCTGTTGTTACATGAATTTTACTGCAGAGCAAGAAATGCAAACTTGAAGTGTATCAATGTTTATAAAGTATTGTAAATTATGAATCTACAAAACATGTCACATTTCCTGTTGCTTAGAGAATATTGTTGTGTTGTGTGATTCTGCTGCCATTTAAAATGTGGTATCTGTTCTTACACAAGTGCATCACAAATGACAAGATGTTCTTTCCCATACTGGGTGTTCAACCCGGGCGAAAACCAGGAATCCTAAACGCCAGACCATATGGGAAGACAGTTACTTAAAAAAAACATCACAGACAAATCCATAAACATTGAAATGATGCTTGTTGTAATTACAAGTTCCATCTTTTTTCTCAGAGATGTTTGGGAAAAGTCCCATATAAAATCAGTCTAAAATGTGTTTGAATCGAGAACTGCCAGACACAATGAAAAGTATACAGTATTTTTCCCAGCTTGATTTTGGTCAAATAAATCTAGTTTTGAACCAAACAGGAGTCAAATATTCAATCTTCCGACCTGTTATCAGACACGTTATCCATGGTGAAACTGGCCGCACGGCCAAGCTGAAGTCAGGTCACACCTAGGCCAGTATACACAGTCATAGTGTCTGTCAGCGACAAGGTTCCTTGGGATTTCTGTTACAGATGCATATCTTAATTTGATCTTCCTGTTGTCGCATGAATTTTACTGGAGAGCAAGAAATGCAGCAATGAAGTGTATTCAACGTTTAAAAAGCCTTGTATAATCTGAATCTACATAACATGTCACATTTCCTGTTGCTGAGGGAATATTGTTGTGTTGTGTGAAACTGCTGCCAGTTAAAATGCAGCATCTGTTGTTACACAGCTGCGTACCTAATGACAAGATATTCTTTCCCATACCGGGAGTTGAACCCAGGCCACCTGGGTGAAAACCAGGAATCCTAACCGCTAGACCATATGGGAAGACACATACTGAAAATACACATCATAGACAAATCCATAAACATTGAAATGATGCTTGTTGTAATTACAAGCTCCATCTTTTTTGTCAGAGATGTTGGGGAAAAGTCCCATATAAAATCAGTCTAAAATGTGTTTGAATCGAGAACTGCCAGACACAATGAAAAGTATACAGTATTTTTCCCAGCTTGATTTTGGTCAAATAAATCTAGTTTTGAACCAAACAGGAGTCAAATATTCAATCTTCTGACCTGTTATCAGACACGTTATCCATTGTGCAACTGGCCGCACGGCCAAGCTGAAGTCAGGTCACACCTAGGCCAGTATACACAGTCATAGTGTCTGTCAGCGACAAGGTTCCTTGGGATTTCTGTTACAGATGCATATCTTAATTTGATCTTCCTGTTGTCGCATGAATTTTACTGCAGAGCAAGAAATGCAGCCATGAAGTGTATTCAACGTTTAAAAAGCCTTGTATAATCTGAATCTACATAACATGTCACATTTCCTGTTGCTGAGGGAATATTGTTGTGTTGTGTGAAACTGCTGCCAGTTAAAATGCAGCATCTGTTGTTACACAGCTGCGTACCTAATGACAAGATATTCTTTCCCATACCGGGAGTTGAACCCAGGCCACCTGGGTGAAAACCAGGAATCCTAACCGCTAGACCATATGGGAAGACACATACTGAAAATACACATCATAGACAAATCCATAAACATTGAAATGATGCTTGTTGTAATTACAAGCTCCATCTTTTTTGTCAGAGATGTTGGGGAAAAGTCCCATATAAAATCAGTCTAAAATGTGTTTGAATCGAGAACTGCCAGACACAATGAAAAGTATACAGTATTTTTCCCAGCTTGATTTTGGTCAAATAAATCTAGTTTTGAACCAAACAGGAGTCAAATATTCAATCTTCTGACCTGTTATCAGACACGTTATCCATTGTGCAACTGGCCGCACGGCCAAGCTGAAGTCAGGTCACACCTAGGCCAGTATACACAGTCATAGTGTCTGTCAGCGACAAGGTTCCTTGGGATTTCTGTTACAGATGCATATCTTAATTTGATCTTCCTGTTGTCGCATGAATTTTACTGCAGAGCAAGAAATGCAGCCATGAAGTGTATTCAACGTTTAAAAAGCCTTGTATAATCTGAATCTACATAACATGTCACATTTCCTGTTGCTGAGGGAATATTGTTGTGTTGTGTGAAACTGCTGCCAGTTAAAATGCAGCATCTGTTGTTACACAGCTGCGTACCTAATGACAAGATATTCTTTCCCATACCGGGAGTTGAACCCAGGCCACCTGGGTGAAAATCAGGAATCCTAACCGCTAGACCATATGGGAAGACACATACTGAAAATACACATCATAGACAAATCCATAAACATTGAAATGATGCTTGTTGTAATTACAAGCTCCATCTTTTTTGTCAGAGATGTTGGGGAAAAGTCCCATATAAAATCAGTCTAAAATGTGTTTGAATCGAGAACTGCCAGACACAATGAAAAGTATACAGTATTTTTCCCAGCTTGATTTTGGTCAAATAAATCTAGTTTTGAACCAAACAGGAGTCAAATATTCAATCTTCTGACCTGTTATCAGACACGTTATCCATTGTGCAACTGGCCGCACGGCCAAGCTGAAGTCAGGTCACACCTAGGCCAGTATACACAGTCATAGTGTCTGTCAGCGACAAGGTTCCTTGGGATTTCTGTTACAGATGCATATCTTAATTTGATCTTCCTGTTGTCGCATGAATTTTACTGCAGAGCAAGAAATGCAGCCATGAAGTGTATTCAACGTTTAAAAAGCCTTGTATAATTTGAATCTACATAACATGTCACATTTCCTGTTGCTGAGGGAATATTGTTGTGTTGTGTGAAACTACTGCCAGTTAAAATGCAGCATCTGTTGTTACACAACTGAGTACCTAATGAAAAGATATTCTTTCCCATACCGGGAGTTGAACCCGGGCCACCTGGGTGAAAACCAGGAATCCTAACCGCTAGACCATATGGGAAGACACATACTTAAAATACACATCACAGACAAATCTTTAAATGTTGACATTATGCCTGTTGGATTTCAAAGCTCCATCATTTTTCTCAGAGATGATGGGGAATGTCCAGATGAAATCCGTCTAAAATGTGTTTGAAGTGAGAACAGCCAGAAGCACTGAAAGGTATACAGTATCATTCCCAGCTTGATTTCAATCAATTAAATAAAGTATTGAGCCAGCCAGGAGTCGAACCTAGAATCTTCTGATCCGTAGTCAGACACGTTATCCATTGCGCCACTGGCCCCACATCTAAGCTGAAGTCAGGTCACAGCTAGACCAGTGTACACAGTCATAGCGTCTGTCAACAACAAGGTTCCTTGGTTTTCTGTTTCAGATGCATATCTTAATTTGATCCTCCTGTTGTTACATGAATTTTACTGCAGAGCAAGAAATGCAAACTTGAAGTGTATCAATGTTTAAAAAGTCTTGTAAATTATGAATCTACAAAACATGTCACATTTCCTGTTGCTTGGGGAATATTGTTGTGTTGTGTGATTCTGCTGCCATTTAAAATGTGGTATCTGTTCTTACACAAGTGCATCACAAATGACAAGATGTTCTTTCCCATACTGGGAGTTCAACCCGGGCGAAAACCAGGAATCCTAAACGCCAGACCATATGGGAAGACAGTTACTTAAAAAAAACATCACAGACAAATCCATAAACATTGAAATGATGCTTGTTGTAATTACAAGCTCCATCTTTTTTTCTCAGAGATGTTTGGGAAAAGTCCCATATAAAATCAGTCTAAAATGTGTTTGAATCGAGAACTGCCAGACACAATGAAAAGTATACAGTATTTTTCCCAGCTTGATTTTGGTCAAATAAATCTAGTTTTGAACCAAACAGGAGTCATATATTCAATCTTCCGAACTGTTATCAGACACGTTATCCATTGTGAAACTGGCCACACGGCCAAGCTGAAGTCAGGTCACACCTAGGCCAGTATACACAGTCATAGTGTCTGTCAGCGACAAGGTTCCTTGGGATTTCTGTTACAGATGCATATCTTAATTTGATCTTCCTGTTGTCGCATGAATTTTACTGCAGAGCAAGAAATGCAGCAATGAAGTGTATTCAACGTTTAAAAAGCCTTGTATAATTTGAATCTACATAACATGTCACATTTCCTGTTGCTGAGGGAATATTGTTGTGTTGTGTGAAACTGCTGCCAGTTCAAATGCAGCATCTGTTGTTACACAACTGCGTACCTGATGACAAGACATTCTTTCCCATACCGGGAGTTGAACCCGGGCCACCTGGGTGAAAACTAGGAATCCTAACCGCTAGACCATATGGGAAGACACATACTTAAAATACACATCACAGACAAATCTTTAAATGTTGACATTATGCTTGTTGGATTTCAAAGCTCCATCTTTTTTTCTCAGAGATGATGGGGAATGTCCAGATGAAATCCGTCTAAAACGTGTTTGAAGTGAGAACAGCCAGAAGCACTGAAAGGTATACAGTATCATTCCCAGCTTGATTTCAATCAATTAAATAAAGTATTGAGGCAGCCAGGAGTCGAACCTAGAATCTTCTGATCCGTAGTCGGACACGTTATCCATTGCGCCACTGACCCCACATCTAAGCTGAAGTCAGGTCACAGCTAGATCAGTATACACAGTCATAGCGTCTGTCAACAACAAGGTTCCTTGGTGTTCTGTTTCAGATGCATATCTTAATTTGATCCTCCTGTTGTTACATGAATTTTACTGCAGAGCAAGAAATGCAAACTTGAAGTGTATCAATGTTTAAAAAGTATTGTAAATTATGAATCTACAAAACATGTCACATTTCCTGTTGCTTAGGGAATATTGTTGTGTTGTGTGATTCTGCTGCCATTTAAAATGTGGTATCTGTTCTTACACAAGTGCATCACAAATGACAAGATGTTCTTTCCCAGCGACCTTGTCGCTGATAGAGTCTGTCAGCGACAAGGTTCCTTGCGATTTCTGTTACAGATGCATATCTTAATTTGATCTTGCTGTTGTCGCATGAATTTTACTGCAGAGCAAGAAATGCAGCCATGAAGTGTATTCAACGTTTAAAAAGCCTTGTATAATTTGAATCTACATAACATGTCAAATTTCCTGTTGCTGAGGGAATATTGTTGTGTTGTGTGAAACTGGTGCCAGTTAAAATGCAGCATCTGTTGTTACACAACTGCGTACCTTATGACAAGATATTCTTTCCCATACCGGGAGTTGAACCCAGGCCACCTGGGTGAAAACCAGGAATCCTAACCGCTAGACCATATGGGAAGACACATACTTAAAATACACATCACAGACAAATCTTTTAATGTTGACATTATGCCTGTTGGATTTCAAAGCTCCATCATTTTTCTCAGAGATGATGGGGAATGTCCAGATGAAATCCGTCTAAAATGTGTTTGAAGTGAGAACAGCCAGAAGCACTGAAAGGTATACAGTATCATTCCCAGCTTGATTTCAATCAATTAAATAAAGTATTGAGCCAGCCAGGAGTCGAACCTAGAATCTTCTGATCCATAGTCAGACACGTTATCCATTGCGCCAATGGCCCCACATCTAAGCTGAAGTCAGGTCACAGCTAGACCAGTGTACACAGTCATAGCGTCTGTCAACAACAAGGTTCCTTGGTTTTCTGTTTCAGATGCATATCTTAATTTGATCCTCCTGTTGTTACATGAATTTTACTGCAGAGCAAGAAATGCAAACTTGAAGTGTATCAATGTTTAAAAAGTCTTGTAAATTATGAATCTACAAAACATGTCACATTTCCTGTTGCTTGGGGAATATTGTTGTGTTGTGTGATTCTGCTGCCATTTAAAATGTGGTATCTGTTCTTACCCAAGTGCATCACAAATGACAAGATGTTCTTTCCCAGCGACCTTGTCGCTGATAGAGTCTGTCAGCGACAAGGTTCCTTGGGATTTCTGTTACAGATGCATATCTTAATTTGATCTTCCTGTTGTCGCATGAATTTTACTGCAGAGCAAGAAATGCAGCCATGAAGTGTATTCAACGTTTAAAAAGCCTTGTATAATTTGAATCTACATAACATGTTACATTTCCTGTGGGAATATTGTTGGGTTGTGTGAAACTGCTGCAAGTTCAAATGCAGCATCTGTTGTTACACAACTGCGTACCTGATGACAAGATATTCTTTCCCATACCGGGAGTTGAACCCAGGCCACCTGGGTGAAAACTAGGAATCCTAACCGCTAGACCATATGGGAAGACACATACTTAAAATACACATCACAGACAAATCTTTTAATGTTGACATTATGCCTGTTGGATTTCAAAGCTCCATCATTTTTCTCAGAGATGATGGGGAATGTCCAGATGAAATCCGTCTAAAATGTGTTTGAAGTGAGAACAGCCAGAAGCACTGAAAGGTATACAGTATCATTCACAGCTTGATTTCAATCAATTAAATAAAGTATTGAGGTAGCCAGGAGTCGAACCTAGAATCTTCTGATTTGTAGTCGGACACGTTATCCATTGCGCCACTGACCCAACATCTAAGCTGAAGTCAGGTCACAGCTAGACCAGTGTACACAGTCATAGCGTCTGTCAACAACAAGGTTCCTTGGTTTTCTGTTTCAGATGCATATCTTAATTTGATCCTCCTGTTGTTACATGAATTTTACTGCAGAGCAAGAAATGCAAACTTGAAGTGTATCAATGTTTAAAAAGTATTGTAAATTATGAATCTACAAAACATGTCACATTTCCTGTTGCTTAGGGAATATTGTTGTGTTGTGTGATTCTGCTGCCATTTAAAATGTGGTATCTGTTCTTACACAAGTGCATCACAAATGACAAGATGTTCTTTCCCATACTGGGAGTTCAACCCGGGCGAAAACCAGGAATCCTAAACGCCAGACCATATGGGAAGACAGTTACTTAAAAAAAACATCACAGACAAATCCATAAACATTGAAATGATGCTTGTTGTAATTACAAGTTCCATCTTTTTTTCTCAGAGATGTTTGGGAAAAGTCCCATATAAAATCAGTCTAAAATGTGTTTGAATCGAGAACTGCCAGACACAATGAAAAGTATACAGTATTTTTCCCAGCTTGATTTTGGTCAAATAAATCTAGTTTTGAACCAAACAGGAGTCAAATATTCAATCTTCCGACCTGTTATCAGACACGTTATCCATGGTGAAACTGGCCGCACGGCCAAGCTGAAGTCAGGTCACACCTAGGCCAGTATACACAGTCATAGTGTCTGTCAGCGACAAGGTTCCTTGGGATTTCTGTTACAGATGCATATCTTAATTTGATCTTCCTGTTGTCGCATGAATTTTACTGGAGAGCAAGAAATGCAGCAATGAAGTGTATTCAACGTTTAAAAAGCCTTGTATAATCTGAATCTACATAACATGTCACATTTCCTGTTGCTGAGGGAATATTGTTGTGTTGTGTGAAACTGCTGCCAGTTAAAATGCAGCATCTGTTGTTACACAGCTGCGTACCTAATGACAAGATATTCTTTCCCATACCGGGAGTTGAACCCAGGCCACCTGGGTGAAAACCAGGAATCCTAACCGCTAGACCATATGGGAAGACACATACTGAAAATACACATCATAGACAAATCCATAAACATTGAAATGATGCTTGTTGTAATTACAAGCTCCATCTTTTTTGTCAGAGATGTTGGGGAAAAGTCCCATATAAAATCAGTCTAAAATGTGTTTGAATCGAGAACTGCCAGACACAATGAAAAGTATACAGTATTTTTCCCAGCTTGATTTTGGTCAAATAAATCTAGTTTTGAACCAAACAGGAGTCAAATATTCAATCTTCTGACCTGTTATCAGACACGTTATCCATTGTGCAACTGGCAGCACGGCCAAGCTGAAGTCAGGTCACACCTAGGCCAGTATACACAGTCATAGTGTCTGTCAGCGACAAGGTTCCTTGGGATTTCTGTTACAGATGCATATCTTAATTTGATCTTCCTGTTGTCGCATGAATTTTACTGCAGAGCAAGAAATGCAGCCATGAAGTGTATTCAACGTTTAAAAAGCCTTGTATAATTTGAATCTACATAACATGTCACATTTCCTGTTGCTGAGGGAATATTGTTGTGTTGTGTGAAACTGCTGCCAGTTAAAATGCAGCATCTGTTGTTACACATCTGCATATCTAATGACAAGATATTCTTTTCCATACCGGGACTTGAACCCGGGCCACCTGGGTGAAAAGCAGGAATCCTAACCGCTAGACCATATGGGAAGACACATACTTAAAATACACATCACAGACAAATCTTTACATCTTGACATTATGCCTGTTGGATTTCAAAGCTCCATCATTTTTCTCAGAGATGATGGGGAATGTCCAGATGAAATCCGTCTAAAATGTGTTTGAAGTGAGAACAGCCAGAAGCACTGAAAGGTATACAGTATCATTCCCAGCTTGATTTCAATCAATTAAATAAATTATTGAGCTAGCCAGGAGTCGAACCTAGAATCTTCTGATCCGTAGTCAGACACGTTATCCATTGCGCCACTGGCCCCACATCTAAGCTGAAGTCAGGTCACAGCTAGACCAGTGTACACAGTCATAGCGTCTGTCAACAACAAGGTTCCTTGGTGTTCTGTTTCAGATGCATATCTTAATTTGATCCTCCTGTTGTTACATGAATTCTACTGCAGAGCAAGAAATGCAAACTTGAAGTGTATCAATGTTTAAAAAGTCTTGTAAATTATGAATCTACAAAACATGTCACATTTCCTGTTGCTTAGGGAATATTGTTGTGTTGTGTGATTCTGCTGCCATTTAAAATGTGGTATCTGTTCTTACACAAGTGCATCACAAATGACAAGATGTTCTTTCCCATACTGGGAGTTCAATCCGGGCGAAAACCAGGAATCCCAAACGCCAGACCATATGGGAAGACAGTTACTTAAAGAAAACATCACAGACAAAACCATAAACATTGAAATGATGCTTGTTGTAATTACAAGCTCCATCTTTTTTCTCAGAGATGTTGGGGAAAAGTCCCATATAAAATCAGTCTAAAATGTGTTTGAAACGAGAACTGCCAGACACAATGAAAAGTATACAGTATTTTTCCCAGCTTGATTTTGGTCAAATAAATCTAGTTTTGAACCAAACAGGAATCAAATATTCAATCTTCTGACCTGTTATCAGACACGTTATCCATTGTGCAACTGTCCGCACGGCCAAGCTGAAGTCAGGTCACACCTAGGCCAGTATACACAGTCATAGTGTCTGTCAGCGACAAGGTTCCTTGGGATTTATGTTACAGATGCATATCTTAATATGATCTTCCTGTTGTCGCATGAATTTTACTGCAGAGCAAGAAATGGAGCCATGAAGTGTATTCAACGTTTAAAAAGCCTTGTATAATTTGAATCTACATAACATGTCACATTTCCTGTGGGAATATTGTTGTGTTGTGTGAAACTGCTGCCAGTTCAAATGCAGCATCTTTTGTTACACAACTGCGTACCTGATGACATTATATTCTTTCCCATACCGGGAGTTGAACCCGGGCCACCTGGGTGAAAACTAGGAATCCTAACCGCTAGACCATATGGGAAGACACATACTTAAAATACACATCACAGACAAATCTTTAAATGTTGACATTATGCCTGTTGGATTTCAAAGCTCCATCTTTTTTCTCAGAGATGATGGGGAATGTCCAGATGAAATTCGTCGAAAATGTGTTTGAAGTGAGAACAGCCAGAAGCACTGAAAGGTATACAGTACAATTCCCAGCTTGATTTCAATCAATTAAATAAAGTATTGAGCCAGCCAGGAGTCGAACCTAGAATCTTCTGATCCGTAGTCAGACACGTTATCCATTGCGCCACTGGCCACACATCTAAGCTGAAGTCAGGTCACAGCTAGATCAGTGTACACAGTCATAGCGTCTGTCAACAACAAGGTTCCTTGGTTTTCTGTTTCAGATGCATATCTTAATTTGATCCTCCTGTTGTTACATGAATTCTACTGCAGAGCAAGAAATGCAAACTTGAAGTGTATCAATGTTTAAAAAGTCTTGTAAATTATGAATCTACAAAACATGTCACATTTCCTGTTGCTTAGGGAATATTGTTGTGTTGTGTGATTCTGCTGCCATTTAAAATGTGGTATCTGTTCTTACACAAGTGCATCACAAATGACAAGATGTTCTTTCCCATACTGGGAGTTCAATCCGGGCGAAAACCAGGAATCCCAAACGCCAGACCATATGGGAAGACAGTTACTTAAAGAAAACATCACAGACAAAACCATAAACATTGAAATGATGCTTGTTGTAATTACAAGCTCCATCTTTTTTCTCAGAGATGTTGGGGAAAAGTCCCATATAAAATCAGTCTAAAATGTGTTTGAAACGAGAACTGCCAGACACAATGAAAAGTATACAGTATTTTTCCCAGCTTGATTTTGGTCAAATAAATCTAGTTTTGAACCAAACAGGAATCAAATATTCAATCTTCTGACCTGTTATCAGACACGTTATCCATTGTGCAACTGTCCGCACGGCCAAGCTGAAGTCAGGTCACACCTAGGCCAGTATACACAGTCATAGTGTCTGTCAGCGACAAGGTTCCTTAGGATTTCTGTTACAGATGCATATCTTAATTTGATCTTCCTGTTGTCGCATGAATTTTACTGCAGAGCAAGAAATGCAGCAATGAAGTGTATTCAACGTTTAAAAAGCCTTGTATAATCTGAATCTACATAACTTGTCACATTTCCTGTTGCTGAGGGAATGACAAGATATTCTTTCCCATACCGGGAGTTGAACCCAGGCCACCTGGGTGAAAACCAGGAATCCTAACCGCTAGACCATATGGGAAGACACATACTTAAAATACACATCACAGACAAATCTTTAAATGTTGACATTATGCCTGTTGGATTTCAAAGCTCCATCTTTTTTCTCAGAGATGATGGGGAATGTCCAGATGAAATCCGTCTAAAATGTGTTTGAAGTGAGAACAGCCAGAAGCACTGAAAGGTATACAGTACCATTCCCAGCTTGATTTCAATCAATTAAATAAATTATTGAGCAAGCCAGGAGTCAAACGTAGAATCTTCTGATCCGTAGTCAGACACGTTATCCATTGCGCCACTGGCCCCACATCTAAGCTGAAGTCAGGTCACAGCTAGATCAGTGTACAAAGTCATAGCGTCTGTCAACAACAAGGTTCCTTGGTTTTCTGTTTCAGATGCATATCTTAATTTGATCCTCCTGTTGTTACATGAATTCTACTGCAGAGCAAGAAATGCAAACTTGAAGTGTATCAATGTTTAAAAAGTCTTGTAAATTATGAATCTACAAAACATGTCACATTTCCTGTTGCTTAGGGAATATTGTTGTGTTGTGTGATTCTGCTGCCATTTAAAATGTGGTATCTGTTCTTACACAAGTGCATCACAAATGACAAGATGTTCTTTCCCATACTGGGAGTTCAATCCGGGCGAAAACCAGGAATCCCAAACGCCAGACCATATGGGAAGACAGTTACTTAAAGAAAACATCACAGACAAAACCATAAACATTGAAATGATGCTTGTTGTAATTACAAGCTCCATCTTTTTTCTCAGAGATGTTGGGGAAAAGTCCCATATATAATCAGTCTAAAATGTGTTTGAATCGAGAACTGCCAGACACAATGAAAAGTATACAGTATTTTCCCAGCTTGATTTTGGTCAAATAAATCTAGTTTTGAACCAAACAGGAGTCAAATATTCAATCTTCTGACCTGTTATCAGACACGTTATCCATTGTGCAACTGGCCGCACGGCCAAGCTGAAGTCAGGTCACACCTAGGCCAGTATACACAGTCATAGTGTCTGTCAGCGACAAGGTTCCTTGGGATTTCTGTTACAGATGCATATCTTAATTTGATCTTCCTGTTGTCGCATGAATTTTACTGCAGAGCAAGAAATGTAGCCATGAAGTGTATTCAACATTTAAAAAGCCTTGTATAATTTGAATCTACATAACATGTCACATTTCCTGTTGCTGAGGGAATATTGTTGTGTTGTGTGAAACTGCTGCCAGTTAAAATGCAGCATCTGTTGTTACACAACTGCGTACCTAATGACAAGATATTCTTTCCCATACCGGGAGTTGAACCCCAGCCACCTGGGTGAAAACCAGGAATCTTAACCGCTAGACCATATGGGAAGACACATACTGAAAATACACATCACAGACAAATCCATAAACATTGAAATGATGCTTGTTGTAATTACAAGCTCCATCTTTTTTCTCAGAGATGTTGGGGAAAAGTCCCATATAAAATCAGTCTAAAATGTGTTTGAATCGAGAACTGCCAGACACAATGAAAAGTATACAGTATTTTTCCCAGCTTGATTTTGGTCAAATAAATCTAGTTTTGAACCAAACAGGAGTCAAATATTCAATCTTCTGACCTGTTATCAGACACGTTATCCATTGTGCAACTGGCCGCACGGCCAAGCTGAAGTCAGGTCACACCTAGGCCAGTATACACAGTCATAGTGTCTGTAAGCGACAAGGTTCCTTGGGATTTCTGTTACAGATGCATATCTTAATTTGATCTTCCTGTTGTCGCATGAATTTTACTGCAGAGCAAGAAATGCAGCCATGATGTGTATTCAACATTTAAAAAGCCTTGTATTATTTGAATCTACATAACATGTCACATTTCCTGTTGCTGAGGGAATATTGTTGTGTTGTGTGAAACTGCTGCAAGTTAAAATTCAGCATCTGTTGTTACACAACTGAGTACCTAATGACAAGATATTCTTTCCCATACCGGGAGTTGAACCAAGGTCACCTGGGTGAAAACCAGGAATCCTAACCGCTAGACCATATGGGAAGACACATACTTAAAATACACATCACAGACAAATCTTTAAATGTTGACATTATGCCTGTTGGATTTCAAAGCTCCATCATTTTTCTCAGAGATGATGGGGAATGTCCAGATGAAATCCGTCTAAAATGTGTTTGAAGTGAGAACAGCCAGAAGCACTGAAAGGTATACAGTATCATTCCCAGCTTGATTTCAATCAATTAAATAAATTATTGAGCTAGCCAGGAGTCGAACCTAGAATCTTCTGATCCGTAGTCAGACACGTTATCCATTGCGCCACTGGCCCCACATCTAAGCTGAAGTCAGGTCACAGCTAGACCAGTGTACACAGTCATAGCGTCTGTCAACAACAAGGTTCCTTGGTTTTCTGTTTCAGATGCATATCTTAATTTGATCCTCCTGTTGTTACATGAATTTTACTGCAGAGCAAGAAATGCAAACTTGAAGTGTATCAATGTTTAAAAAGTCTTGTAAATTATGAATCTACAAAACTTGTCACATTTCCTGTTGCTTGGGGAATATTGTTGTGTTGTGTGATTCTGCTGCCATTTAAAATGTGGTATCTGTTCTTACACAAGTGCATCACAAATGACAAGATGTTCTTTCCCATACTGGGAGTTCAACCCGGGCGAAAACCAGGAATCCTAAACGCCAGACCATATGGGAAGACAGTTACTGAAAATACACATCACAGACAAATCCATAAACATTGAAATGATGCTTGTTGTAATTACAAGCTCCATCTTTTTTCTCAGAGATGTTGGGGAAAAGTCCCATATATAATCAGTCTAAAATGTGTTTGAATCGAGAACTGCCAGACACAATGAAAAGTATACAGTATTTTTCCCAGCTTGATTTTGGTCAAATAAATCTAGTTTTGAACCAAACAGGAGTCAAATATTCAATCTTCTGACCTGTTATCAGACACGTTATCCATTGTGCAACTGGCCGCACGGCCAAGCTGAAGTCAGGTCACACCTAGGCCAGTATACACAGTCATAGTGTCTGTCAGCGACAAGGTTCCTTGGGATTTCTGTTACAGATGCATATCTTAATTTGATCTTCCTGTTGTCGCATGAATTTTACTGCAGAGCAAGAAATGTAGCCATGAAGTGTATTCAACATTTAAAAAGCCTTGTATAATTTGAATCTACATAACATGTCACATTTCCTGTTGCTGAGGGAATATTGTTGTGTTGTGTGAAACTGCTGCCAGTTAAAATGCAGCATCTGTTGTTACACAACTGCGTACCTAATGACAAGATATTCTTTCCCATACCGGGAGTTGAACCCCAGCCACCTGGGTGAAAACCAGGAATCTTAACCGCTAGACCATATGGGAAGACACATACTGAAAATACACATCACAGACAAATCCATAAACATTGAAATGATGCTTGTTGTAATTACAAGCTCCATCTTTTTTCTCAGAGATGTTGGGGAAAAGTCCCATATAAAATCAGTCTAAAATGTGTTTGAATCGAGAACTGCCAGACACAATGAAAAGTATACAGTATTTTTCCCAGCTTGATTTTGGTCAAATAAATCTAGTTTTGAACCAAACAGGAGTCAAATATTCAATCTTCTGACCTGTTATCAGACACGTTATCCATTGTGCAACTGGCCGCACGGCCAAGCTGAAGTCAGGTCACACCTAGGCCAGTATACACAGTCATAGTGTCTGTAAGCGACAAGGTTCCTTGGGATTTCTGTTACAGATGCAAATCTTAATTTGATCTTCCTGTTGTCGCATGAATTTTACTGCAGAGCAAGAAATGCAGCCATGATGTGTATTCAACATTTAAAAAGCCTTGTATAATTTGAATCTACATAACATGTCACATTTCCTGTTGCTGAGGGAATATTGTTGTGTTGTGTGAAACTGCTGCAAGTTAAAATTCAGCATCTGTTGTTACACAACTGAGTACCTAATGACAAGATATTCTTTCCCATACCGGGAGTTGAACCAAGGTCACCTGGGTGAAAACCAGGAATCCTAACCGCTAGACCATATGGGAAGACACATACTTAAAATACACATCACAGACAAATCTTTAAATGTTGACATTATGCCTGTTGGATTTCAAAGCTCCATCATTTTTCTCAGAGATGATGGGGAATGTCCAGATGAAATCCGTCTAAAATGTGTTTGAAGTGAGAACAGCCAGAAGCACTGAAAGGTATACAGTATCATTCCCAGCTTGATTTCAATCAATTAAATAAATTATTGAGCTAGCCAGGAGTCGAACCTAGAATCTTCTGATCCGTAGTCAGACACGTTATCCATTGCGCCACTGGCCCCACATCTAAGCTGAAGTCAGGTCACAGCTAGACCAGTGTACACAGTCATAGCGTCTGTCAACAACAAGGTTCCTTGGTTTTCTGTTTCAGATGCATATCTTAATTTGATCCTCCTGTTGTTACATGAATTTTACTGCAGAGCAAGAAATGCAAACTTGAAGTGTATCAATGTTTAAAAAGTCTTGTAAATTATGAATCTACAAAACTTGTCACATTTCCTGTTGCTTGGGGAATATTGTTGTGTTGTGTGATTCTGCTGCCATTTAAAATGTGGTATCTGTTCTTACACAAGTGCATCACAAATGACAAGATGTTCTTTCCCATACTGGGAGTTCAACCCGGGCGAAAACCAGGAATCCTAAACGCCAGACCATATGGGAAGACAGTTACTGAAAATACACATCACAGACAAATCCATAAACATTGAAATGATGCTTGTTGTAATTACAAGCTCCATCTTTTTTCTCAGAGATGTTGGGGAAAAGTCCCATATAAATTCAGTCTAAAATGTGTTTGAATCGAGAACTGCCAGACACAATGAAAAGTATACAGTATTTTTCCTAAGCTTGATTTTGGTCAAAAAAATCTAGTTTTGAACCAAACAGGAGTCAAATATTCAATCTTCTGACCTGTTATCAGACACGTTATCCATTGTGCAACTGGCCGCACGGCCAAGCTGAAGTCAGGTCACACCTAGGCCAGTATACACAGTCATAGTGTCTGTCAGCGACAAGGTTCCTTGGGATTTCTGTTACAGATGCATATCTTAATTTGATCTTCCTGTTGTCGCATGAATTTTACTGCAGAGCAAGAAATGCAGCCATGAAGTGTATTCAACATTTAAAAAGCCTTGTATAATTTGAATCTACATAACATGTCACATTTCCTGTTGCTGAGGGAATATTGTTGTGTTGTGTGAAACTGCTGCCAGTTAAAATGCTGCATCTGTTGTTACACAACTGCGTACCTAATGACAAAATATTCTTTCCCATACCGGGAGTTGAACCCGGGCCACCTGGGTGAAAACCAGGAATCCTAACCGCTAGACCATATGGGAAGACACATACTGAAAATACACATCACAGACAAATCCATAAACATTGAAATGATGCTTGTTGTAATTACAAGCTCCATCTTTTTTCTCAGAGGATTTGGGGAAAAGTCCCATATAAAATCAGTCTAAAATGTGTTTGAATCGAGAACTGCCAGTCACAATGAAAAGTATACAGTATTTTTCCCAGCTTGATTTTGGTCAAATAAATCTAGTTTTGAACCAAACAGGAGTCAAATATTCAATCTTCTGACCTGTTATCAGACACGTTATCCATTGTGCAACTGGCCGCACGGCCAAGCTGAAGTCAGGTCACACCTAGGCCAGTATACACAGTCATAGTGTCTGTCAGCGACAAGGTTCCTTGGGATTTCTGTTACAGATGCATATCTTAATTTGATCTTCCTGTTGTCGCATGAATTTTACTGCAGAGCAAGAAATGCAGCCATGAAGTGTATTCAACGTTTAAAAAGCCTTGTATAATTTGAATCTACATAACATGTCACATTTCCTGTTGCTGAGGGAATATTGTTGTGTTGTGTGAAACTGCTGCCAGTTAAAATGCAGCATCTGTTGTTACACAACTGCGTACCTAATGACAAGATATTCTTTCCCATACCGGGAGTTGAACCCGGGCCACCTGGGTGAAAACCAGGAATCCTAACCGCTAGACCATATTTATTTATTTATTTTTTATTTTACCTTTATTTAACCAGGTAGGCAAGTTGAGAACAAGTTCTCATTTACAATTGCGACCTGGCCAAGATAAAGCAAAGCAGTTCGACAGATAAAACGACACAGAGTTACACATGGAGTAAAAACAAACATACAGTCAATAATGCAGTATAAACAAGTCTATATACAATGTGAGCAAATGAGGTGAGAAGGGAGGTAAAGGCAAAAAAAAGGCCATGATGGCAAAGTAAATACAATATAGCAAGTAAAATACTGGAATGGTAGTTTTGCAATGGAAGAATGTGCAAAGTAGAAATAAAAAAATAATGGGGTGCAAAGGAGCAAAATAAATAAATAAATAAAAATTAAATACAGTTGGGAAAGAGGTAGTTGTTTGGGCTAAATTTTAGGTGGGCTATGTACAGGTGCAGTAATCTGTGAGCTGCTCTGACAGTTGGTGCTTAAAGCTAGTGAGGGAGATAAGTGTTTCCAGTTTCAGAGATTTTTGTAGTTCGTTCCAGTCATTGGCAGCAGAGAACTGGAAGGAGAGGCGGCCAAAGAAAGAATTGGTCTTGGGGGTGACTAGAGAGATATACCTGCTGGAGCGTGTGCTACAGGTGGGAGATGCTATGGTGACCAGCGAGCTGAGATAAGGGGGGACTTTACCTAGCAGGGTCTTGTAGATGACATGGAGCCAGTGGGTTTGGCGACGAGTATGAAGCGAGGGCCAGCCAACGAGAGCGTACAGGTCGCAATGGTGGGTAGTATATGGGGCTTTGGTGATAAAACGGATTGCACTGTGATAGACTGCATCCAATTTGTTGAGTAGGGTATTGGAGGCTATTTTGTAAATGACATCGCCAAAGTCGAGGATTGGTAGGATGGTCAGTTTTACAAGGGTATGTTTGGCAGCATGAGTGAAGGATGCTTTGTTGCGAAATAGGAAGCCAATTCTAGATTTAACTTTGGATTGGAGATGTTTGATATGGGTCTGGAAGGAGAGTTTACAGTCTAACCAGACACCTAAGTATTTGTAGTTGTCCACGTATTCTAAGTCAGAGCCGTCCAGAGTAGTGATGTTGGACAGGCGGGTAGGTGCAGGTAGCGATCGGTTGAAGAGCATGCATTTAGTTTTACTTGTATTTAAGAGCAATTGGAGGCCACGGAAGGAGAGTTGTATGGCATTGAAGCTTGCCTGGAGGGTTGTTAACACAGTGTCCAAAGAAGGGCCGGAAGTATACAGAATGGTGTCGTCTGCGTAGAGGTGGATCAGGGACTCACCAGCAGCAAGAGCGACCTCATTGATGTATACAGAGAAGAGAGTCGGTCCAAGAATTGAACCCTGTGGCACCCCCATAGAGACTGCCAGAGGTCCGGACAGCAGACCCTCCGACTTGACACACTGAACTCTATCAGAGAAGTAGTTGGTGAACCAGGCGAGGCAATCATTTGAGAAACCAAGGCTGTCGAGTCTGCCGATGAGGATATGGTGATTGACAGAGTCGAAAGCCTTGGCCAGATCAATGAATACGGCTGCACAGTAATGTTTCTTATCGATGGCGGTTAAGATATCGTTTAGGACCTTGAGCGTGGCTGAGGTGCACCCATGACCAGCTCTGAAACCAGATTGCATAGCAGAGAAGGTATGGTGAGATTCGAAATGGTCGGTAATCTGTTTGTTGACTTGGCTTTCGAAGACCTTAGAAAGGCACGGTAGGATAGATATAGGTCTGTAGCAGTTTGGGTCAAGAGTGTCCCCCCCTTTGAAGAGGGGGATGACCGCAGCTGCTTTCCAATCTTTGGGAATCTCAGACGACACGAAAGAGAGGTTGAACAGGCTAGTAATAGGGGTGGCAACAATTTCGGCAGATAATTTTAGAAAGAAAGGGTCCAGATTGTCTAGCCCGGCTGATTTGTAGGGGTCCAGATTTTGCAGCTCTTTCAGAACATCAGCTGAATGGATTTGGGAGAAGGAGAAATGGGGAAGGCTTGGGCGAGTTGCTGTTGGGGGTGCAGTGCTGTTGTCCGGGGTAGGAGTAGCCAGGTGGAAAGCATGGCCAGCCGTAGAAAAATGCTTATTGAAATTCTCAATTATGGTGGATTTATCAGTGGTGACAGTGTTTCCTATCTTCAGTGCAGTGGGCAGCTGGGAGGAGGTGTTCTTATTCTCCATGGACTTTACAGTGTCCCAGAACTTTTTTGAGTTAGTGTTGCAGGAAGCAAATTTCTGCTTGAAAAAGCTAGCCTTGGCTTTTCTAACTGCCTGTGTATAATGATTTCTAGCTTCCCTGAACAGCTGCATATCACGGGGGCTGTTCGATGCTAATGCAGAACGCCATAGGATGTTTTTGTGTTGGTTAAGGGCAGTCAGGTCTGGGGAGAACCAAGGGCTATATCTGTTCCTGGTTCTAAATTTCTTGAATGGGGCATGTTTATTTAAGATGGTTAGGAAGGCATTTAAAAAAAATATCCAGGCATCCTCTACTGACGGGATGAGATCAATATCCTTCCAGGATACCCCGGCCAGGTCGATTAGAAAGGCCTGCTCGCAGAAGTGTTTCAGGGAGCGTTTTACAGTGATGAGTGGAGGTCGTTTGACCGCTGACCCATTACGGATGCAGGCAATGAGGCAGTGATCGCTGAGATCTTGGTTGAAGACAGCAGAGGTGTATTTAGAGGGGAAGTTGGTTAGGATGATATCTATGAGGGTGCCCGTGTTTAAGGTTTTGGGGAGGTACCTGGTAGGTTCATTGATTATTTGTGTGAGATTGAGGGCATCAAGTTTAGATTGTAGGATGGCTGGGGTGTTAAGCATGTTCCAGTTTAGGTCGCCTAGCAGCACGAACTCTGAAGATAGATGGGGGGCAATCAGTTCACATATGGTGTCCAGAGCACAGCTGGGGGCAGAGGGTGGTCTATAGCAGGCGGCAACGGTGAGAGACTTGTTTTTAGAGAGGTGGATTTTTAAAAGTAGAAGTTCAAATTGTTTGGGTACAGACCTGGATAGTAGGACAGAACTCTGCAGGCTATCTTTGCAGTAGATTGCAACACCGCCCCCTTTGGCAGTTCTATCTTGTCTGAAAATGTTGTAGTTTGGAATTAAAACTTCAGAATTTTTGGTGGTCTTCCTAAGCCAGGATTCAGACACAGCTAGAACATCCGGGTTGGCAGAGTGTGCTAAAGCAGTGAATAGAACAAACTTAGGGAGGAGGCTTCTAATGTTAACATGCATGAAACCAAGGCTATTACGGTTACAGAAGTCGTCAAAAGAGAGCGCCTGGGGAATAGGAGTGGAGCTAGGCACTGCAGGGCCTGGATTCACCTCTACATCGCCAGAGGAACATAGGAGGAGTAGAATAAGGGTACGGCTAAAAGCTATGAGAATTGGTCGTCTAGAACGTCTGGAACATAGAGTAAAAGGAGGTTTCTGGGGGCGATAAAATAGCATCAAGGTATAATGTACAGACAAATGTATGGCAGGATGTGAATACAGTGGAGGTAAACCTAGGTATTGAGTGATGAAGAGAGAGATATTGTCTCTAGAAACATCGTTGAAACCAGGAGATGTCATTGCATGTGTGGGTGGTGGAACTAATAGGTTGGATAAGGTATAGTGAGCAGGACTAGAGGCTCTACAGTGAAATAAGCCAATAAACACTAACCAGAACAGAAATGGACAAGACATATTGACATTAAGGATAGGCATGCTTAGTCGAGTGATCAAAAGGGTCCGGTGAGTGGAGAGGTTGGTTGGTGATTTAGACAGCTAGCCAGGGCATCGGTAGCAAGCTAGCATAGGATGGAGGTCTGTTAGCCACCCCTTACGTTCCGTCAGTAGATTAGTGGGGTTCCGTGTGGTAGAGGGGATTAATCCAAATCACACAACAACAACAAAAATAAAAACAATAGATATAGTTATAGAGGCCCAAGAAGAAAATATAATAATAATAATTTAAAAAATAATTTAAAAAAAATAATAATAAAAAAATTGTCCGATTGTCTATTCAGATAGCAGCCGGTAAGACAGCTAACGGTTAGCAGGCCGCAGATGGGCGTTCAGGTAACGTCGCGACGGAGGAGCCGGCCGAATAACTCCTTCGGGTAGATAACGTCGGCAGTCCAGTTGTGAAGGCCCGGTGGGGCTCCGCGAAGGCAGTAAAACGGGTCCGGATAGGTGACTGCAGCCCAGGTGTGATTGATGGAACTCAGGAGTGATTGACGGAGCTTGCTAGCTCCGATGGTCACACGGATAGCAGCTAGCTAGCTGTGAGATCCGGGTATGAATGTCCAGGGACATGGAGAGAAAAATTGGTCCGGTATGTTCCGTTCCGAGCCGCGCTGCGCCGTACAGAACTGGCGATAGATTTTCGAGCTAAAGGATAGCTGATGACCACAAAACGATTTGCCAGTAAAGGAGCTAACTAGCTTCTGAACTAGCTTCTGGATTAGCTTCTGGCTAGTTTCAGGCTAGCTTCTTGGAGTTTCTGGCTAGCTTCTTGGAGGATTACAGATCTGAGGTAAATAATACTTTTTTATAAATATACATTGGTGAGGCGGGTTGCAGGAGAGTGTTTTGAAGATGAGTTGATGGAAAATAAAAATAAAATGTATGTGAAAAAGTTGTAAATATATATATATACAGGACACGACAAGACGAGGACAAAAGACGTCTGAACTGCTATGCCACCTTGGAGATATGGGAAGACAGATACTTAAAATACACATCACAGACAAATCTTTAAATGTTGACATTATGCCTGTTGGATTTCAAAGCTCCATCATTTTTCTCAGAGATGATGGGGAATGTCCAGATGAAATCCGTCTAAAATGTGTTTGTAGTGAGAACAGCCAGAAGCACTGAAAGGTATACAGTATCATTCCCAGCTTGATTTCAATCAATTAAATAAAGTATTGAGCCAGCCAGGAGTCAAACCTAGAATCTTCTGATCCGTAGTCAGACACGTTATCCATTGCGCCACTGGCCCCACATCTAAGCTGAAGTCAGGTCACAGCTAGACCAGTGTACACAGTCATAGCGTCTGTCAACAACAAGGTTCCTTGGTTTTCTGTTTCAGATGCATATCTTAATTTGATCCTCCTGTTGGTACATGAATTTTACTGCAGAGCAAGAAATGCAAACTTGAAGTGTATCAATGTTTAAAAAGTCTTGTAAATTATGAATCTACAAAACATGTCACATTTCCTGTTGCTTGGGGAATATTGTTGTGTTGTGTGATTCTGCTGCCATTTAAAATGTGGTATCTGTTCTTACACAAGTGCATCACAAATGACAAGATGTTCTTTCCCATACTGGGAGTTCAACCCGGGCGAAAACCAGGAATCCTAAACGCCAGACCATATGGGAAGACAGTTACGTAAAAAAAACATCACAGACAAATCCATAAACATTGAAATGATGCTTGTTGTAATTACAAGCTCCATCTTTTTTCTCAGAGATGTTTGGGAAAAGTCCCATATAAAATCAGTCTAAAATGTGTTTGAATCGAGAACTGCCAGACACAATGAAAAGTATACAGTATTTTTCCCAGCTTGATTTTGGTCAAATAAATCAAGTTTTGAACCAAACAGGAGTCAAATATTAAATCTTCCGACCTGTTATCAGACACGTTATCCATTGTGAAACTGGCCGCACGGCCAAGCTGAAGTCAGGTCACACCTAGGCCAGTATACACAGTCATAGTGTGTGTCAGAGACAAGGTTCCTTGGGATTTCTGTTACAGATGCATATCTTAATTTGATCTTCCTGTTGTCGCATGAATTTTACTGCAGAGCAAGAAATGCAGCAATGAAGTGTATTCAACGTTTAAAAAGCCTTGTATAATTTGAATCTACATAACATGTCACATTTCCTGTTGCTGAGGGAATATTGTTGTGTTGTGTGAAACTGCAGCCAGTTCAAATGCAGCATCTGTTGTTACACAACTGCTTACCTGATGACATGATATTCTTTCCCATACCGGGAGTTGAACCCGAGCCACTTGGGTGAAAACTAGGAATCCTAACCGCTAGACCATATGGGAAGACACATACTTAAAATACACATCACACACAAATCTTTAAATGTTGACATTATGCCTGTTGGATTTCAAAGCTCCATCATTTTTCTCAGAGATGATGGGGAATGTCCAGATGAAATCCGTCTAAAATGTGTTTGAAGTGAGAACAGCCAGAAGCACTGAAAGGTATACAGTATCATTCCCAGCTTGATTTCAATCAATTAAATAAAGTATTGAGCCAGCCAGGAGTCGAACCTAGAATCTTCTGATCCGTAGTCAGACACGTTATCCATTGCGCCACTGGCCCCACATCTAAGCTGAAGTCAGGTCACAGCTAGACCAGTGTACACAGTCATAGCGTCTGTCAACAACAAGGTTCCTTGGTTTTCTGTTTCAGATGCATATCTTAATTTGATCCTCCTGTTGTTCAATGAATTTTACTGCAGAGCAAGAAATGCAAACTTGAAGTGTATCAATGTTTAAAAAGTCTTGTAAATTATGAATCTACAAAACTTGTCACATTTCCTGTTGCTTGGGGAATATTGTTGTGTTGTGTGATTCTGCTGCCATTTAAAATGTGGTATCTGTTCTTACACAAGTGCATCACAAATGACAAGATGTTCTTTCCCATACTGGGAGTTCAACCCGGGCGAAAACCAGGAATCCTAAACGCCAGACCATATGGGAAGACAGTTACTGAAAATACACATCACAGACAAATCCATAAACATTGAAATGATGCTTGTTGTAATTACAAGCTCCATCTTTTTTCTCAGAGATGTTGGGGAAAAGTCCCATATAAATTCAGTCTAAAATGTGTTTGAATCGAGAACTGCCAGACACAATGAAAAGTATACAGTATTTTTCCTAAGCTTGATTTTGGTCAAAAAAATCTAGTTTTGAACCAAACAGGAGTCAAATATTCAATCTTCTGACCTGTTATCAGACACGTTATCCATTGTGCAACTGGCCGCACGGCCAAGCTGAAGTCAGGTCACACCTAGGCCAGTATACACAGTCATAGTGTCTGTCAGCGACAAGGTTCCTTGGGATTTCTGTTACAGATGCATATCTTAATTTGATCTTCCTGTTGTCGCATGAATTTTACTGCAGAGCAAGAAATGCAGCCATGAAGTGTATTCAACATTTAAAAAGCCTTGTATAATTTGAATCTACATAACATGTCACATTTCCTGTTGCTGAGGGAATATTGTTGTGTTGTGTGAAACTGCTGCCAGTTAAAATGCTGCATCTGTTGTTACACAACTGCGTACCTAATGACAAAATATTCTTTCCCATACCGGGAGTTGAACCCGGGCCACCTGGGTGAAAACCAGGAATCCTAACCGCTAGACCATATGGGAAGACACATACTGAAAATACACATCACAGACAAATCCATAAACATTGAAATGATGCTTGTTGTAATTACAAGCTCCATCTTTTTTCTCAGAGGATTTGGGGAAAAGTCCCATATAAAATCAGTCTAAAATGTGTTTGAATCGAGAACTGCCAGTCACAATGAAAAGTATACAGTATTTTTCCCAGCTTGATTTTGGTCAAATAAATCTAGTTTTGAACCAAACAGGAGTCAAATATTCAATCTTCTGACCTGTTATCAGACACGTTATCCATTGTGCAACTGGCCGCACGGCCAAGCTGAAGTCAGGTCACACCTAGGCCAGTATACACAGTCATAGTGTCTGTCAGCGACAAGGTTCCTTGGGATTTCTGTTACAGATGCATATCTTAATTTGATCTTCCTGTTGTCGCATGAATTTTACTGCAGAGCAAGAAATGCAGCCATGAAGTGTATTCAACGTTTAAAAAGCCTTGTATAATTTGAATCTACATAACATGTCACATTTCCTGTTGCTGAGGGAATATTGTTGTGTTGTGTGAAACTGCTGCCAGTTAAAATGCAGCATCTGTTGTTACACAACTGCGTACCTAATGACAAGATATTCTTTCCCATACCGGGAGTTGAACCCGGGCCACCTGGGTGAAAACCAGGAATCCTAACCGCTAGACCATATGGGAAGACAGATACTTATAATACACATCACAGACAAATCTTTAAATGTTGACATTATGCCTGTTGGATTTCAAAGCTCCATCATTTTTCTCAGAGATGATGGGGAATGTCCAGATGAAATCCGTCTAAAATGTGTTTGAAGTGAGAACAGCCAGAAGCACTGAAAGGTATACAGTATCATTCCCAGCTTGATTTCAATCAATTAAATAAACTATTGAGCCAGCCAGGAGTCGAACCTAGAATCTTCTGATCCGTAGTCAGACACGTTATCCATTGCGCCACTGGCCCCACATCTAAGCTGAAGTCAGGTCACAGCTAGACCAGTGTACACAGTCATAGCGTCTGTCAACAACAAGGTTCCTTGGTTTTCTGTTTCAGATGCATATCTTAATTTGATCCTCCTGTTGGTACATGAATTTTACTGCAGAGCAAGAAATGCAAACTTGAAGTGTATCAATGTTTAAAAAGTCTTGTAAATTATGAATCTACAAAACATGTCACATTTCCTGTTGCTTGGGGAATATTGTTGTGTTGTGTGATTCTGCTGCCATTTAAAATGTGGTATCTGTTCTTACACAAGTGCATCACAAATGACAAGATGTTCTTTCCCATACTGGGAGTTCAACCCGGGCGAAAACCAGGAATCCTAAACGCCAGACCATATGGGAAGACAGTTACTTAAAAAAAACATCACAGACAAATCCATAAACATTGAAATGATGCTTGTTGTAATTACAAGCTCCATCTTTTTTCTCAGAGATGTTTGGGAAAAGTCCCATATAAAATCAGTCTAAAATGTGTTTGAATCGAGAACTGCCAGACACAATGAAAAGTATACAGTATTTTTCCCAGCTTGATTTTGGTCAAATAAATCTAGTTTTGAACCAAACAGGAGTCAAATATTCAATCTTCCGACCTGTTATCAGACACGTTATCCATTGTGAAACTGGCCGCACGGCCAAGCTGAAGTCAGGTCACACCTAGGCCAGTATACACAGTCATAGTGTGTGTCAGAGACAAGGTTCCTTGGGATTTCTGTTACAGATGCATATCTTAATTTGATCTTCCTGTTGTCGCATGAATTTTACTGCAGAGCAAGAAATGCAGCAATGAAGTGTATTCAACGTTTAAAAAGCCTTGTATAATTTGAATCTACATAACATGTCACATTTCCTGTTGCTGAGGGAATATTGTTGTGTTGTGTGAAACTGCAGCCAGTTCAAATGCAGCATCTGTTGTTACACAACTGCTTACCTGATGACATGGTATTCTTTCCCATACCGGGAGTTGAACCCGAGCCACTTGGGTGAAAACTAGGAATCCTAACCGCTAGACCATATGGGAAGACACATACTTAAAATACACATCACACACAAATCTTTAAATGTTGACATTATGCCTGTTGGATTTCAAAGCTCCATCATTTTTCTCAGAGATGATGGGGAATGTCCAGATGAAATCCGTCTAAAATGTGTTTGAAGTGAGAACAGCCAGAAGCACTGAAAGGCATACAGTATCATTCCCAGCTTGATTTCAATCAATTAAATAAAGTATTGAGCCAGCCAGGAGTCGAACCTAGAATCTTCTGATCCGTAGTCAGACACGTTATCCATTGCGCCACTGGCCCCACATCTAAGCTGAAGTCAGGTCACAGCTAGACCAGTGTACACAGTCATAGCGTCTGTCAACAACAAGGTTCCTTGGTTTTCTGTTTCAGATGCATATCTTAATTTGATCCTCCTGTTGTTCAATGAATTTTACTGCAGAGCAAGAAATGCAAACTTGAAGTGTATCAATGTTTAAAAAGTCTTGTAAATTATGAATCTACAAAACTTGTCACATTTCCTGTTGCTTGGGGAATATTGTTGTGTTGTGTGATTCTGCTGCCATTTAAAATGTGGTATCTGTTCTTACACAAGTGCATCACAAATGACAAGATGTTCTTTCCCATACTGGGAGTTCAACCCGGGCGAAAACCAGGAATCCTAAACGCCAGACCATATGGGAAGACAGTTACTGAAAATACACATCACAGACAAATCCATAAACATTGAAATGATGCTTGTTGTAATTACAAGCTCCATCTTTTTTCTCAGAGATGTTGGGGAAAAGTCCCATATAAATTCAGTCTAAAATGTGTTTGAATCGAGAACTGCCAGACACAATGAAAAGTATACAGTATTTTTCCTAAGCTTGATTTTGGTCAAAAAAATCTAGTTTTGAACCAAACAGGAGTCAAATATTCAATCTTCTGACCTGTTATCAGACACGTTATCCATTGTGCAACTGGCCGCACGGCCAAGCTGAAGTCAGGTCACACCTAGGCCAGTATACACAGTCATAGTGTCTGTCAGCGACAAGGTTCCTTGGGATTTCTGTTACAGATGCATATCTTAATTTGATCTTCCTGTTGTCGCATGAATTTTACTGCAGAGCAAGAAATGCAGCCATGAAGTGTATTCAACATTTAAAAAGCCTTGTATAATTTGAATCTACATAACATGTCACATTTCCTGTTGCTGAGGGAATATTGTTGTGTTGTGTGAAACTGCTGCCAGTTAAAATGCTGCATCTGTTGTTACACAACTGCGTACCTAATGACAAATATTCTTTCCCATACCGGGAGTTGAACCCGGGCCACCTGGGTGAAAACCAGGAATCCTAACCGCTAGACCATATGGGAAGACACATACTGAAAATACACATCACAGACAAATCCATAAACATTGAAATGATGCTTGTTGTAATTACAAGCTCCATCTTTTTTCTCAGAGGATTTGGGGAAAAGTCCCATATAAAATCAGTCTAAAATGTGTTTGAATCGAGAACTGCCAGTCACAATGAAAAGTATACAGTATTTTTCCCAGCTTGATTTTGGTCAAATAAATCTAGTTTTGAACCAAACAGGAGTCAAATATTCAATCTTCTGACCTGTTATCAGACACGTTATCCATTGTGCAACTGGCCGCACGGCCAAGCTGAAGTCAGGTCACACCTAGGCCAGTATACACAGTCATAGTGTCTGTCAGCGACAAGGTTCCTTGGGATTTCTGTTACAGATGCATATCTTAATTTGATCTTCCTGTTGTCGCATGAATTTTACTGCAGAGCAAGAAATGCAGCCATGAAGTGTATTCAACGTTTAAAAAGCCTTGTATAATTTGAATCTACATAACATGTCACATTTCCTGTTGCTGAGGGAATATTGTTGTGTTGTGTGAAACTGCTGCCAGTTAAAATGCAGCATCTGTTGTTACACAACTGCGTACCTAATGACAAGATATTCTTTCCCATACCGGGAGTTGAACCCGGGCCACCTGGGTGAAAACCAGGAATCCTAACCGCTAGACCATATGGGAAGACAGATACTTAAAATACACATCACAGACAAATCTTTAAATGTTGACATTATGCCTGTTGGATTTCAAAGCTCCATCATTTTTCTCAGAGATGATGGGGAATGTCCAGATGAAATCCGTCTAAAATGTGTTTGAAGTGAGAACAGCCAGAAGCACTGAAAGGTATACAGTATCATTCCCAGCTTGATTTCAATCAATTAAATAAAGTATTGAGCCAGCCAGGAGTCGAACCTAGAATCTTCTGATCCGTAGTCAGACACGTTATCCATTGCGCCACTGGCCCCACATCTAAGCTGAAGTCAGGTCACAGCTAGACCAGTGTACACAGTCATAGCGTCTGTCAACAACAAGGTTCCTTGGTTTTCTGTTTCAGATGCATATCTTAATTTGATCCTCCTGTTGTTCAATGAATTTTACTGCAGAGCAAGAAATGCAAACTTGAAGTGTATCAATGTTTAAAAAGTCTTGTAAATTATGAATCTACAAAACATGTCACATTTCCTGTTGCTTGGGGAATATTGTTGTGTTGTGTGTTTCTGCTGCCATTTAAAATGTGGTATCTGTTCTTACACAAGTGCATCACAAATGACAAGATGTTCTTTCCCATACTGGGAGTTCAACCCGGGCGAAAACCAGGAATCCTAAACGCCAGACCATATTGGAAGACAGTAACTTAAAAAAACATCACAGACAATCCATAAACATTGAAATGATGCTTGTTGTAATTACAAGCTCCATCTTTTTTCTCAGAGATGTTTGGGAAAAGTCCCATATAAAATCAGTCTAAAATGTGTTTGAATCGAGAACTGCCAGACACAATGAAAAGTATACAGTATTTTTCCCAGCTTGATTTTGGTCAAATAAATCTAGTTTTGAACCAAACAGGAGTCAAGTATTCAATCTTCCGACCTGTTATCAGACACGTTATCCATTGTGAAACTGGCCGCACGGTCAAGCTGAAGTCAGGTCACACCTAGGCCAGTATACACAGTCATAGTGTCTGTCAGCGACAAGGTTCCTTGGGATTTCTGTTACAGATGCATATCGTAATTTGATCTTCCTGTTGTCGCATGAATTTTACTGCAGAGCAAGAAATGCAGCAATGAAGTGTATTCAACGTTTAAAAAGACTTGTATAATCTGAATCTACATAACATGTCACATTTCCTGTTGCTGAGGGAATATTGTTGTGTTGTGTGAAACTGCTGCCAGTTAAAATGCAGCATCTGTTGTTACACAACTGCATACCTAATGACAAGATATTCTTTCCCATACCGGGAGTTGAACCCAGGCCACCTGGGTGAAAACCAGGAATCCTAACCGCTAGACCATATGGGAAGACACATACTTAAAATACACATCACAGACAAATCTTTAAATGTTGACATTATGCCTTTTGGATTTCAAAGCTCCATCATTTTTCTCAGAGATGATGGGGAATGTCCAGATGAAATCCGTCTAAAATGTGTTTGAAGTGAGAACAGCCAGAAGCACTGAAAGGTATACAGTATCATTCCCAGCTTGTTTTCAATCAATTAAATAAAGTATTGAGCTAGCCAGGAGTCAAACCTAGAATCTTCTGATCCGTAGTCAGACACTTTATCCATTGCGCCACTGGCCCCACATCTAAGCTGAAGTCAGGTCACAGCTAGACCAGTGTACACAGTCATAGCGTCTGTCAACAACAAGGTTCCTTGGTTTTCTGTTTCAGATGCATATCTTAATTTGATCTCCTGTTGTTCCATGAATTTTACTGCAGAGCAAGAAATGCAAACTTGAAGTGTATCAATGTTTAAAAAGTCTTGTAAATTATGAATCTACAAAACATGTCACATTTCCTGTTGCTTGGGGAATATTGTTGTGTTGTGTGTTTCTGCTGCCATTTAAAATGTGGTATCTGTTCTTACACAAGTGCATCACAAATGACAAGATGTTCTTTCCCATACTGGGAGTTCAACCCGGGCGAAAACCAGGAATCCTAAACGCCAGACCATATGGGAAGACAGTTACTTAAAAAAAACATCACAGACAAAATCCATAAACATTGAAATGATGCTTGTTGTAATTACAAGCTCCATCTTTTTTCTCAGAGATGTTTGGGAAAAGTCCCATATAAAATCAGTCTAAAATGTGTTTGAATCGAGAACTGCCAGACACAATGAAAGTATACAGTATTTTTCCCAGCTTGATTTTGGTCAAATAAATCTAGTTTTGAACCAAACAGGAGTCAAATATTCAATCTTCCGACCTGTTATCAGACACGTTATCCATTGTGAAACTGGCCGCACGGCCAAGCTGAAGTCAGGTCACACCTAGGCCAGTATACACAGTCATAGTGTCTGTCAGCGACAAGGTTCCTTGGGATTTCTGTTACAGATGCATATCGTAATTTGATCTTCCTGTTGTCGCATGAATTTTACTGCAGAGCAAGAAATGCAGCAATGAAGTGTATTCAACGGTTAAAAAGACTTGTATAATCTGAATCTACATACATGTCACATTTCCTGTTGCTGAGGGAATAGTGTTGTGTTGTAGTGAAACTGCTGCCAGTTAAAATGCAGCATCTGTTGTTACACAACTGCGTACCTAATGACAAGATATTCTTTCCATACCGGGAGTTGAACCCGGCCACCTGGGTGAAAACCAGGAATCCTAACCGCGTAACCATATGGGAAGACACATACTTAAAATACACATCACAGACAAATCTTTAAATCATTGACATTATGCCTGTTGGATTTCAAAGCTCCATCATTTTTCTCAGAGATGATGGGGAATGTCCAGATGAAATCCGTCTAAAATCAGTGTTTGAAGTGAGAACAGCCAGAAGCAACTGAAAGGTATACAGTATCATTCCCAGCTTGTTTTCAATCAATTAAATAAAGTATTGAGCCAGCCAGGAGTCGAACCTAGAATCTTCTGATCCTAGTCAGACACGTTATCCATTGCGCCACTGGCCCCACATCTAAGCTGAAGTCAGGTCACAGCTAGACCAGTGTACACAGTCATAGCGTCTGTCAACAACAAGGTTCCTTGGTTTTCTGTTTCAGATGCATATCTTAATTTGATCCTCCTGTTGTTGCATGAATTTTACTGCAGAGCAAGAAATGCAAACTTGAGTGTATCAATGTTTAAAAGTCTTGTAATTATGAATCTACAAAAAACATGTCACATTTCCGGTTGCTTGGGGATATTGTTGTGTTGTGTGATTTCTGCTGCCATTTAAAAATGTGGTATCTGTTCTTACACAAGTGCATCACAAATGACAAGATGTTCTTTCCCATACGGGATGTTCAACGCCGGGCGAAAACCAGGAATCCTAAACGCCAAGACCATATGGGAAGACAGTTACTTAAAAAAACATCACTACAAATCCATAAACATTGAAATGATGCTTGTTGTAATTACAAGCTCCATCTTTTTTCTCAGAGATGTTTGGGAAAAGTCCCATATAAAATCAGTCAAAATGTGTTTGAATCGAGACTGCCAGACACAATGAAAAGTATACAGTATTTTTCCCAGCTTGATTTTGGTCAAATAAATCTAGTTTGAACCAAACAGGAGTCAAATATTCAATCTTCCGACCTGTTATCAGACACGTTATCCATTGTGAAACTGGCCGCACGCCAAGCTGAAGTCAGGTCACACCTAGGCCAGTATACACAGTCATAGTGTCTGTCAGCGACAAGGTTCCTTGGGATTTCTGTTACAGATGCATATCTTAATTTGATCTTCCTGTTGTCGCATGAATTTTACTGCAGAGCAAGAAATGCAGCAATGAAGTGTATTCAACGTTTAAAAAGACTTGTATAATCTGAATCTACATACATGTCACATTTCCTGTTGCTGAGGGAATATTGTTGTGGTGTGTGAAACTGCTGCCAGTTAAAATGCAGCATCTGTTGTTACACAAACTGCGTACCTAATGACAAGATATTTTTCCCATACCGGGAGTTGAACCCAGGCCACTGGGTGAAAACCAGGAATCCTAACCGCTAGACCATAGGGAAGACACATACTTAAAATACACATCACAGACAAATCTTTAAATGTTGACATTATGCCTGTTGGATTTCAAAGCTCCATCATTTTTCTCAGAGATGATGGGGAATGTCCAGATGAAATCCGTCTAAAATGTGTTTGAAGTGAGAACAGCCAGAAGCACTGAAAGGTATACAGTATCATTCCCAGCTTGATTTCAATCAATTAAATAAAGTATTGAGCCAGCCAGGAGTCGAACTAGAATCTTCTGATCCGTAGTCAGACACGTTATCCATTGCGCCACTGGCCCCACATCTAAGCTGAAGTCAGGTCACAGCTAGACCAGTGTACACAGTCATAGCGTCTGTCAACAACAAGGTTCCTTGGTTTTCTGTTTCAGATGCATATCTTAATTTGATCCTCCTGTTGTTCATGAATTTTACTGCAGAGCAAGAAATGCAAACTTGAAGTGTATCAATGTTTAAAAAGTCTTGTAAATTATGAATCTACAAAACATGTCACATTCCTGTTGCTTGGGGAATATTGTTGTGTTGTGTGATTCTGCTGCCATTTAAAATGTGGTATCTGTTCTTACACAAGTGCATCACAAATGACAAGATGTTCTCCCATACTGGGGTTCAACCCGGGCGAAAACCAGGAATCCTAAACGCCCAGACCATATGGGAAGACAGTTACTTAAAAAAACATCACAGACAAATCCATAAACATTGAAATGATGCTTGTTGTAATTACAAGCTCCATCTTTTTTCAGAGATGTTGGGAAAAGTCCCATATAAAATCAGTCTAAAATGTGTTTGAATCGAGAACTGCCAGACACAATGAAAAGTATACAGTATTTTTCCCAGCTTGATTTTGGTCAAATAAATCTAGTTTTGAACCAAACAGGAGTCAAATATTCAATCTTCCGACCTGTTATCAGAACACGTTATCCATGTGAAACTGGCCGCACGGCCAAGCTGAAGTCAGGTCACACCTAGGCCAGTATACACAGTCATAGTGTCTGTCAGCGACAAGGTTCTTGGGATTTCTGTTACAGATGCATATCTTAATTTGATCTTCCTGTTGTCGCATGAATTTTACTGCAGAGCAAGAAATGCAGCAATGAAGTGTATTCAACGTTTAAAAAGCCTTGTATAATCTGAATCTACATAACATGTCACATTCCTGTTGCTGAGGGAATATGTTGTGTTGTGTGTGTGAACTGCTGCCAGTTAAAATGCAGCATCTGTTGTTACACAACTGCGTACCTAATGACAAGATATTCTTTCCCATACCGGGAGTTGAACCCAGGCCACCTGGGTGAAAACCAGGAATCCTAACCGCTAGACCATATGGGAAGACACCTACTAAAATACACATCACAGACAAATCTTTAAATGTTGACATTATGCCTGTTGGATTTCAAAGCTCCATCATTTTTCTCAGAGATGATGGGGAATGTCCAGATGAAATCCGTCTAAAATGTGTTTGAAGTGAGAACAGCAGAAGCACTGAAAGGTATACAGTATCATTCCCAGCTGATTTCAATCAATTAAATAAAGTATTGAGCCAGCCAGGAGTCGAACCTAGAATCTTCTGATCCGTAGTCAGACACGTTATCCATTGCGCCACTGGCCCCCACACTAAGCTGAAGTCAGGTCACAGCTAGACCAGTGTACACAGTCATAGCGTCTGTCAACAACAAGGTTCCTTGGTTTTCTGTTTCAGATGCATATCTTAATTTGATCCTCCTGTTGTTCCATGAATTTTACTGCAGAGCAAGAAATGCAACTTGAAGTGTATCATGTTTAAAAAGTCTTGTAAATTATGAATCTACAAAACATGTCACATTTCCTGTTGCTTGGGGAATATTGTTGTGTTGTGTGATTCTGCTGCCATTTAAAATGTGGGTATCTGTTCTTACACAAGTGCATCACAAATGACAAGATGTTCTTTCCATACTGGGAGTTCAACCCGGGCGAAAACAGGAATCCTAAACGCCAGACCATATGGGAAGACAGTTACTTAAAAAAAACATCACAGACAATCCATAAACATTGAAATGATGCTTGTTGTAATTACAAGCTCCATTTTTTTCTCAGAGATGTTTGGGAAAAGTCCCATATAAATCAGTCTAAAATGTGTTTGAATCGAGAACTGCCAGACACAATGAAAAGTATACAGTATTTTTCCCAGCTTGATTTTGGTCAAATTAAATCTAGTTTTGAACCAAACAGGAAGAATATTCAATCTTCGACCTGTTATCAGACACGTTATCCATTGTGAAACTGGCCGCACGGCCAAGCTGAAGTCAGGTCACACCTAGGCCAGTATACACAGTCATAGTGTCTGTCAGCGACAAGGTTCCTGGGATTTCTGTTACAGATGCATATCTTAATTTGATCTCCTGTTGTCGCATGAATTTTACTGCAGAGCAAGAAATGCAGCAATGAAGTGTATTCAACGTTTAAAAAGCCTTGTATAATCTGATCTACATAACATGTCACATTTCCTGTTGCTGAGGGAATATTGTTGTGTTGTGTGAAACTGCTGCCAGTTAAAATGCAGCTTTTGTTACACAACTGCGTACCTAATGACAAGATATTCTTTCCCATACCGGGAGTTGAACCAGGCACCTGGGTGAAAACCAGGAATCCCTAACCGCTAGACCATATGGAAGACACATACTTAAAATACACATCACAGACAAATCTTAAATGTTGACATATGCCTGTTGGATTTAAAGCTCCATCATTTTCTCAGAGATGATGGGGAATGTCCAGATGAAATCGTCTAAATGTGTTTGAAGTGAGAACAGCCAGAAGCACTGAAAGGTATACAGTATCATTCCCAGCTTGATTTCAATCAATTAAATAAAGTATTGAGCCAGCCAGGAGTCGAACCTAGAATCTTCTGATCCGTAGTCAGACACGTTATCCATGCGCCACTGGCCCCACATCTAAGCTGAAGTCAGGTCACAGCTAGACCAGTGTACACAGTCATAGCGTCTGTCAACAACAAGGTCCTTGGTTTTCTGTTTCAGATGCATATCTTAATTTGATCCTCCTGTTGTTCCATGAATTTTACTGCAGAGCAAGAAATGCAAACTTGAAGTGTATCAATGTTTAAAAAGTCTTGTAAATTATGAATCTAAAAACATGTCACATTTCTGTTGCTTGGGGAATATTTGGTGTGTGTTGTGTGATTCTGCTGCCATTTAAAATGTGGTATCTGTTCTTACACAAGTGCATCACAAATGACAAGATGTTCTTTCCCATACTGGGAGTTCAACCCGGGCGAAAAACAGGAATCCTAAACGCCAGACCATATGGGAAGACAGTTACTTAAAAAAACATCACAGACAAATCCATAAACATTGAAATGATGCTTGTTGTAATTACAAGCTCCATCTTTTTCTCAGAGATGTTTGGGAAAAGTCCCATATAAATCAGTCTAAAATGTGTTTGAATCGAGAACTGCCAGACACAATGAAAAGTATACAGTATTTTTCCCAGCTTGATTTGGTCAAATAAATCTAGTTTTGAACCAAACAGGAGTCAATATTCAATCTTCCGACCTGTTATCAGACACGTTATCCATTGTGAAAACTGGCCGCACGGCCAAGCTGAAGTCAGGTCACACCTAGGCCAGTATACACAGTCATAGTGTCTGTCAGCGACAAGGTTCCTTGGGATTTCTGTTACAGATGCATATCTTAATTTGATCTTCCTGTTGTCGCATGAATTTTACTGCAGAGCAAGAAATGCAGCATGAAGTGTATTCAACGTTTAAAAAGCCTTGTATAATTGAATCTACATAACATGTCACATTTCCTGTTGCTGAGGAATATTGTTGTGTTGTTGAAACTGCTGCAGTTAAAATGCAGCATCTGTTGTTAAACAACTGCGTACTAATGACAAGATATTCTTTCCCATACCGGGAGTTGAACCCAGGCCACCTGGGTGAAAAACCAGGAATCCTAACCGCTAGACCATATGGGAAGACACATACTTAAAATACACATCACAGACAAATCTTTAAATGTTGACATTTTGCCTGTTGGATTTCAAAGCTCCATCATTTTTCTCAGAGATGATGGGGATGTCCAGATGAAATCGTCTAAAATGTGTTTGAAGTGAGAACAGCCAGAAGCACTGAAAGGTATACAGTATCATTCCCAGCTTGATTTCAATCAATTAAATAAAGTATTGAGCCAGCAGGAGTCGAACCTAGAATCTTCTGATCCGTAGTCAGACACGTTATCCATTGCGCCACTGGCCCCACATCTAAGCTGAAAGTCAGGTCACAGCTAGACCAGTGTACACAGTCATAGCGTCTGTCAACAACAAGGTTCCTTGGTTTTCTGTTTCAGATGCATATCTTAATTTGATCCTCCTGTTGTTCCATGAATTTTACTGCAGAGCAAGAAATGCAAACTTTGAAGTGTATCAATTTTAAAAGTCTTGTAAATTATGAATCTACAAACATGTCACATTTCCTGTTGCTTGGGGAATATTGTTGTGTTGTGTGATTCTGCTGCTCCATTTAAAATGTGGTATCTGTTCTTACACAAGTGCATCCAAATGACAAGATGGTTCTTTCCCATACTGGGAGTTCAACCCGGGCGAAAACCAGGAATCCTAAACGCCAGACCATATGGGAAGACAGTTACTTAAAAAAAACATCAGACAAATCCATATAACATCGAAATGATGTTGTTGTAATTACAAGCTCCATCTTTTTCTCAGAGATGTTTGGGAAAAGTCCCATATAAAATCAGTCTAAAATGTGTTTGAATCGAGAAACTGCCAGACACAATTGAAAAGTATACAGTATTTTTCCCAGCTTGATTTTGGTCAAATAAATCTAGTTTTGAATTCCACAAACAGGAGTCAAATATTCAATCTTCCGACCTGTTATCAGACACGTTATCCATTGTGAACTGGCCGCCACGGCCAAGCTGAAGTCAGGTCACACCTAGGCAGTATACACAGTCATAGTGTCTGTCAGCGACAAGGTTCCTTGGGATTTTTTGTTACAGATGCATATCTTAATTTGATCTTCCTGTTGTCGCATGAATTTTACTGCAGAGCAAGAAATGCAGCAATGAAGGATTCAACTTTAAACAAGCCTTGTATCATCTGAATCTACATAAATGTCACATTCCTGTTGCTGAGGGAATATTGTTGTGTTGTGTGAAACTGCTGCCAGTTAAATGCAGCATCTGTTGTTACACAATGCGTACCTACTGACAAGATATTCTTTCCCATACCGGGAGTTGAACCAGGGCAACTGGGTGAAAACCAGGAATCCTAACCGTAGACCCTATGGGAGGACCATACTTCAAAATACACATCACAGGACAAATCTATAAATGTTGACATTATGCTTGTTGGATTTCAAAGCTCCATCATTTTCTCAGAGATTGATGGGGATGTCCAGATGAAATCGTCGTCTAAAATGTGTATGAAGTGAGAAGAACAGCCAGAAGCACTGAAAGGTATACAGTATCATTCCCAGCTGATTTTCAATCAATTAAATAAAGTATTGAGCCAGCAAGGAGTCGAACCTAGAATCTTTCTGATCCGTAGTCAGACACGTTATCCATTGCGCCACTGGCCCACATCTAGCTGAAGTCAGGTCACAGCTAGACAGTGTACAAAGTCATAGCGTCTGTCAACAACAAGGTCCTTGGTTTCTGTTTCAGATGCATTCTTAATTTGATCCTCCTGTTGTTCCATGAATTTTACTGCAGAGCAAGAAATGCAAACTGAAGTGTATCCAAGTTTAAAAAGTCTTGGAAATTATGAATCTACAAAACATGTCACATTTCTGTTGCTT
>NW_022263559.1:0-50388 GCF_002021735.2 Oncorhynchus kisutch | reverse complement strand
CTATACATCATTATTAGCCCCCCCACACATCATCATACCACCCCACATCATCATAGCCCCCACCCCACATCATCATAGACCCACCCCACAATCATCATTACCCCCCCACACATTCAATCACCCCCCACACATCATCATACCCCCCCATACATCATCATTAGCCCCCCCACCCCCCACATCATCATACCCCCCCACATCGGTCATTCACCCACACCCCCCCCCACAAATCATCATACCCCCCCACATCATCATTCACCCCCCCCCCCACATCATCATACCCCCCACACACACCATCATAGCATCCCCTCCCCCCACACACAATATCATATCAACCCCTCCCCACACACATCATCATACCTTCTCCCCCCACCCACACACCATCATAGCAACCCCTCCCCCACACACACCATCAAAGCAACCCCTCCCCCCACACAACCGTCATAGCAACCCCCTCCCCCCACACACACCATCATAGCAACCCCTCCCCCACACACACCGTCAGAGCAACCCCTCCCCCCACACACACCGTCAGAGCAACCCTCCCCCCACACACACCGTCATACCTCCTCCCCCCACCCACACACCATCATAGCAACCCCTCCCCCTGAGATCATATCAACCCCTCCCCCACACACACCGTCATAGCAACCCCTCCCCCCACACGCACCATCATAGCAACCCCTCCCCCCACACACACCGTCATAGCAACCCCTCCCCCCCACACACACCATCATAGCAAACCCTCCCCCACACACACCATCATATCAACCCCTCCCTCCACACACACCATCATAGCAACCCCTCCCCCCACACACACCATCATATCAACCCCTCCCCCACACACATCATCATACCTCCTCCCCCCACCACACACACCGTCAAAGCAACCCCTCACCCCACACACACCGTCATAGCAACCCATCCCCCACACACATCATCATAGCAACCCCTCCCCCCACACACACTGTCATAGCAACCCCTCCCCACACACACACCGTCATAGCAACCCTCCCCCCCACACACCATCATATCAACCCCTCCCCCCCACACACCATCATATCAACCCCTCCCCCCACACACCATCATATCAACCCCTCCCACACACACCGTCATAGCAACCCCTCCCCCCACACACACCGTCATAGCAACCCCTCCCCCACACACACCGTCATAGCAACCCCCCCCCCCCACACACACACCGTCATAGCAACCCCTCCCCCCCACACACACCGTCATAGCAACCCCTCCCCCCCACACACACCGTCATACCAAACCCTCCTCCACACACACCATCATAGCAACCCCTCCCCCCACACACACCATCATATCAACCCCTCCCCCCACACACACCATCATATCAACCCCTCCCCCCACACACATCATCATACCTCCTCCCCCCACCCACACACCGTCAAAGCAACCCCTCACCCCACACACACCGTCATAGCAACCCATCCCCCCACACACACCATCATATCAACCCCTCCCCCCACACACATCATCATACCTCCTCCCCCCACCCACACACCGTCAAAGCAACCCCTCACCCCACACACACCGTCATAGCAACCCATCCCCCACACACACCGTCATAGCAACCCATCCCCCCACACACATCATCATAGCAACCCCTCCCCCCACACACACCATCATAGCAACCCCTCCCCCCACACACACACTGTCATAGCAACCCTCCCTCCACACACACACACACATCATAGCAACCCCTCCCCCCACACACACACCGTCATAGCAACCCCTCCCTCTACACACACACACACATCATAGCAACCCCTCCCTCCACACACACACACCGTCATAGCAACCCCTCCCTCTACACACACACACACATCATAGCAACCCCTCCCCCCACACACACACACACACACATCATAGCAACCCCTCCCCCCACACACACACCGCACACACCGTCATAGCAACCCCTCCCCCCACACACACCGTCATAGCAACCCCTCCCCCACACACACCGTCATAGCAACCCCTCCCCCCACGCACACCGTCATAGCAACCCCTCCCCCCACGCACACCGTCATAGCAACCCCTCCCCCCACGCACACCGTCATAGCAACCCCTCCCCACACACACCGTCATAGCAACCCCCCCCCCCACACACACCGTCATAGCAACCCCTCCCCCCACACACACACTGTCATAGCAACCCCTCCCTCCACACACACACACACACACACATCATAGCAAACCCTCCCCCCACACACACACCGTCATAGCAACCCCTCCCTCTACACACACACACACACATCATAGCAACCCCTCCCTCCACACACACACACACACACACACACACACACACACACACACACATCATAGCAACCCCTCCCCCCACACACACACCGTCATAGCAACCCCTCCCTCCACACACACACATCATAGCAACCCCTCCCCCACACACACATCATAGCAACCCCTCCCCCACACACACACCGTCATAGCAACCCCTCCCTCTACACACACACACACATCATAGCAACCCCTCCCTCCACACACACACACACACACACATCATAGCAACCCCTCCCCCCCACACACACACCGTCATAGCAACCCCTCCCTCCACACACACACATCATAGCAACCCCTCCCCCCACACACACACACACACATCATAGCAACCCCTCCCCCACACACACACCGCACACACCGTCATAGCAACCCCTCCCCCCACACACACCGTCATAGCAACCCATCCCCCCACGCACACCGTCATAGCAACCCCTCCCCACACACACCGTCATAGCAACCCCTCCCCCCACACACACCGTCATAGCAACCCCTCCCCCCACACACACACTGTCATAGCAACCCCTCCCTCCACACACACACACACACACACATCATAGCAACCCCTCCCCCACACACACACCGTCATAGCAACCCCTCCCTCTACACACACACACACATCATAGCAACCCCTCCCTCCACACACACACCACACATCATAGCAACCCCTCCCCCCCACACACACACCGTCATAGCAACCCCTCCCTCCACACACACACATCATAGCAACCCCTCCCCCACACACACATCATAGCAACCCCTACCCCCACACACACACACACACACCACACATCATAGCAACCCCTCCCCCCCACACACACACCGTCATAGCAACCCCTCCCTCCACACACACACCGTCATAGCAACCCCTCCCTCTACACACACACACATCATAGCAACCCCTCCCTCCACACACACACCGTCATAGCATCCCCTCCCTCCACACACACACACATGATCATACCCCCCTCCCCCAGACACACAGAGTTTTGGTGGTTGGTGTGTGTGAGCTGATGTTGTTGTTGTTGTTGTTGCTGTTGTTAGTTGTAAAGGTACTCTCCTGAGGAGATCAACAAGCTGAAAGAGTGAGTATAACATCACTTCCTCCTCTAAATGTGTCTCCAGTCCATATGTGCTGCAGTCTGAGGATGTGATGTGTTTAGGCTGAGACAGAAGCATGGTAATGCACTGGGCCACCATAGGAGCCGCTCTGGGCCGCAGCGCCTCGTCTGTTAAAGACCGCTGCCGACTAATGAAGGACACCTGCAACACAGGTCAGATACTTTATCCTGGAGGGTGTATGCTTTAGGAAGCAGGTCAGATACTTTATCCTGGAGGGTTTATGCTTTAGGAAGCAGTCAGATACTTTATCCTGGAGGGTTTATGCTTTAGGAGCTGGTCAGATACTTTATCCTGGAGGGTTTAATGCTTTAGGAAGCAGGTCAGATACTTGATCCTGGAGGGTGTATGCTTTAGGAAGCAGGTCAGACACTTTATCCTGGAGGGTTTATGCTTTAGGAAGCAGGTCAGACACTTTATCCTGGAGGGTTTATGCTTTAGGAAGCAGGTCAGACCCTTTATCCTGGAGGGTTTATGCTTTAGGAAGCAGGTCAGATACTTTTATCCTGGAGGGTTTATGCTTTAGGAAGCAGGTCAGATACTTTATCCCGGAGGGTGTATGCTTTAGGAGGCAGGTCAGACACTTTATCCTGAAGGGTTTATGCTTTAGGAAGCAGGTCAGACACTTTATCCTGGAGGGTTTATGCTTTAGGAAGCAGGTCAGATACTTTATCCTGGAGGGTGTATGCTTTAGGAAGCAGGTCAGACACTTTATCCTGGAGGGTTTATGCTTTAGAAGCAGGTCAGACACTTTATCCTGGAGGGTTTATGCTTTAGGAAGCAGGTTCAGACCTTTATCCTGGAGGGTGTATGCTTTAGGAAGCAGGTCAGATACTTTATCCTGGAGGGTTTATGCTTTAGGAAGCAGGTCAGATACTTTATCCCGGAGGGTGTATGCTTTAGGAAGCAGGTCAGACACTTATCCTGGAGGGTTTATGCTTTAGGAAGCAGGTCAGACCCTTTATCCTGGAGGGCTTATGCTTTAGGAAGCAGGTCAGATACTTTAATCCTGGAGGGGTTTATGCTTTAGGAAGCAGGTCAGATACTTTATCCTGGAGGGTGTATGCTTTAGGAAGCAGGTCAGACACTTATCCTGAGGGTGTATGCTTTAGGAAGCAGGTCAGATACTTTATCCCGGAGGGTGTATGCTTTTAGGAGGCAGGTCAGACACTTTATCCTGGCGGGTTTATGCTTTAGGAAGCAGGTCAGACACTTTATCCTGGAGGGTTTTATGCTTTTAGGAAGCAGGTCAGATACTTTATCCTGGAGGGTTTATGCTTTAGGAAGCAGGTCAGATACTTTATCCTGGAGGGTGTATGCTTTTAGGAAGCCAGGTCAGACACTTTATCCCGGAGGGTGTATGCTTTAGGAAGCAGGTCAGATACTTTATCCCGGAGGGTGTATGCTTTAGGAAGCAGGTCAGACACTTTATCCTGGAGGGTTTATGCTTTAGGAAGCAGGTTCAGACCCTTTATCCTGGAGGGTTTATGCTTTAGGAAGCAGGTCAGATGCTTTATCCTGGGAGGGTTTATGCTTTAGGAAGCAGGTCAGACGCTTTATCCTGGAGGGTGTATGCTTTAGGAAGCAGTCAGACACTTTATCCTGGAGGGTTTATGCTTTAGGAAGCAGGTCAGATACTTTATCCTGGAGGGTTATGCTTTAGGAAGCAGGTCAGATACTTTATCCTGGAGGGTGTATGCTTTAGGAAGCAGGTCAGATACTTTATCCTGGAGGGTTTATGCTTTAGGAAGCAGGTCAGACACTTTATCCTGGAGGGTTTATGCTTTAGGAAAGCAGGTCAGATACTTTATCCTGGAGGGTGTATGCTTTAGGAAGCAGGTCAGACCCTTTATCCCGGAGGGTGTATGCTTTAGGAAGCAGGTCAGACACTTTATCCTGGAGGGTTTATGCTTAGGAAGCAGGTCAGACACTTTATCCTGGAGGGTTTATGCTTTAGGAAGCAGGTCAGATACTTTATCCTGGAGGGTTTATGCTTTAGGAAGCAGGTCAGACACTTTCTCCTGGAGGGTTTATGCTTTAGGAAAGCAGGTCAGACACTTCTCCTGGAGGGTTTATGCTTTAGGAAGCAGTCAGACAATTTCTCCTGGAGGGTTTATGCTTTAGGAAGCAGGTCAGACACTTTCTCCTGGAGGGTTTATGCTTTAGGAAGCAGGTCAGACACTTTCTCCTGGAGGGTTTATGCTTTTAGGAAGCGGGACTTACAGTTGTCTGTGTGTGTAGGGGAAGTGGAGTGAGGAGAGAGAGGCGTCTATTCGACAGTGTCTATTCCCTGGCGGGTGTGTGTCCGGGGCCGTGCGGTGACGGGCGGGGTGTCGTGGGCGGCTTGTAGCTGATCTGGTGGGAACGCGGTCGGAAGAAAACAGTGTCGCTCTAAATGGCTCAACTACCTCAACTGGAAACAGAGTGGAGGGACGGAGTGGACCAAAGACCAGATCTCAGCTTAGTACACAGGTAGGGAGTGGTCTGGGTGGTGGTATTTGGGTGGTTGGGTTCTGGGTGGTGGGGTTGGGTATCTGGGTGGTGGGGTGTATCTGGGTGGTGGGGTGTATCTGGGTGGTGGGGTGTATCTGGGTGGTGGGGTGTATCTGGGTGGTGGGGTGTATCTGGGTGGTGGGGTGTATCTGGGTGGTGGGGTTCTGGGTGGTGGGGTTCTGGGTGGTGGGGTTCTGGGTGGTGGGGTTCTGGGTGGTGGGGTTGGGTGGTGGGGGTCTGGGTGGTGGGGTTCTGGGTGGTGGGTATTTGGGTGGTGGGGTGTATCTGGGTGGTGGGGGTCTAGGTGGTGGGGGTCTAGGTGGGTAATTACATTTATTAGAAAGCAGAATTCAAACCAGCTTTATTGATGAAAGTACCTTTATCTGGTGTCTACTTCTTCTGGCTTACTCTCTCTCCGTGTGTGTGTGTGTGTGTGTGTGTGTGCAGGATAGTGGAGTTGGATGTGGATGATGAGAATGAGTTAAAGTGGGAGGAGCTAGCGGGGGGGTGGAGCAGTGTTCGCTCTCCTCAGTGGCTCAGATCTAAGTGGTGGAGCATCAAGAGACAAGTAGCCAATCACAAGGAACTGCCCTTCCACGGTAACACCCCTGGGCCTCACCTCTGACCCTTACCTCAGACCCTTACCTCATCTTTTCTCACCTCTGAAGCGACCCTTACCTTTCCTCACCTCTGACCCTTATCTCTCATCACTCCTCACCTCTAACCCCTTACTCTGACCTCTCCTCTGACCCCTGACCCTTACCTCTCATCATTCCTCACCTCTGACAGCTGACCCTTACCTCTCCTCACCTCTGACCCTTACCTCTCCTCACCTCTGACCCGACCTCTCCTCACCTCTGACCCGACCTATCCTCACCTCTGACCCTTACCTCTCCTCACCTCTGACCCGACCTCTCCTCACCCTGACGCTTACCTATCCTCACCTCTGACCTCTCATATCCAGTATCAGCAACATGTTTAAATCATACATGTTAACAAACTAGTGATAGTGTTACTACTGCAGATAATACTGTGTGTTTGTGTGTAGTGTTACTGAAGGGTCTTCAGGAGTTGATGGAGACTCAGGTGCCGTTAGGGGTGGGCACTGGGCCAGGTAGCCCTTCCCTGCAGATCCGAGTCACGCGATTGGAGGAGTGCTGTAGCTCCCCCCCCCGGCCCGTCACAGCACTGCAGATCCCCCTGCAGATCACACACCTGGGTCAGTACAGGGGAGGGGAAGTAAGTGTGTGTAGTGACTGGTGTCTCTATCAGCCTCAGACAGTGCTGGTGTGTGTGTGTGTGTGTGTGTGTGTGTGTGTGTGTGTGTGTGTGTGTGTGTGTGTGTGTACTGACTGGTGTCTCTATCAACCTCAGACAGTGCTGGTGCCAGTGACACAGAGACCATCACCCTCAACACTGCTGCTCTGCAGACCTTACAGATCCTACCTGTGAGTTGGATTAGACCAAAATATTACCTTTTAGATGTAGACACAATGTTGATGTAATCCTCTTTTAATCTCACTATGCTATCACAACAATCACTGTGTGTGTGTGTGTGCAGTCTTTCCACCTGCACCCTACAGGGACTCCAGGGACATACTTCCTTCAGACAGCAGCCAATCAGAGCCTGCCGCTCAGCCTTTCCAGCAATCCCACCGTCACACTGACGGCTAGCTCCTCCCCCTCGTCCCCAGAACACATCATCCTACACAGCCTCTCGGTGAGTGTTAGGGATGGAGCCACATTTACAGAATGGGTCAACTTTCAGTGGACATCCCCATGAGTGTCTTTCAGAACCCCTCTTTCAGAACCCCTCCTTAAACCCCACCGGTTTAGTTTTGGTTTTGGTTGTCAGACATTTAGTTAATTCCCCTGTTTGAGCGATAAGTAATCTAAGTAATCTAGTAATAATAATCGAATCAGCTTTCTGTACAATAGAAGATATTTAAACCCAGACAGCTTTTAGAGAAACACTTGTGACCGATTATTATAAATAACATTTAGTCTCTCAGTAATATTATGATAGTAATATACCCCTGGTGAACTAGTCCTTAGTTAGTAATATACCCCTGGTGAACTAGTCCTTAGTTAGTAATATACCCCTGGTGAACTAGTCCTTAGTTAGTAATATACCCCTGGTGAACTAGTCCTTAGTTAGTAATATACCCCTGGTGAACTAGTCCTTAGTTAGTAATATACCCCTGGTGAACTAGTCCTTAGTTAGTAATATACCCCTGGTGAACTAGTCCTTAGTTAGTAATATACCCCTGGTGAACTAGTCCTTAGTTAGTAATATACCCCTGGTGAACTAGTCCTTAGTTAGTAATATACCCCTGGTGAACTAGTCCTTAGTTAGTAATATACCCCTGGTGAACTAGTCCTTAGTTAGTAATATACCCCTGGTGAACTAGTCCTTAGTTAGTAATATACCCCTGGTGAACTAGTCCTTAGTTAGTAATATACCCCTGGTGAACTAGTCCTTAGTTAGTAATATACCCCTGGTGAACTAGTCCTTAGTTAGTAATATACCCCTGGTGAACTAGTCCTTAGTTAGTAATATACCCCTGGTGAACTAGTCCTTAGTTAGTAATATACCCCTGGTGAACTAGTCCTTAGTTAGTAATATACCCCTGGTGAACTAGTCCTTAGTAATATACCCCTGGTGAACTAGTCCTTAGTTAGTAATATACCCCTGGTGAACTAGTCCTTAGTTAGTAATATACCCCTGGTGAACTAGTCCTTAGTTAGTAATATACCCCTGGTGAACTAGTCCTTAGTTAGTAATATACCCCTGGTGAACTAGTCCTTAGTTAGTAATATACCCCTGGTGAACTAGTCCTTAGTTAGTAATATACCCCTGGTGAACTAGTCCTTAGTTAGTAATATACCCCTGGTGAACTAGTCCTTAGTAATATACCCCTGGTGAACTAGTCCTTAGTTAGTAATATACCCCTGGTGAACTAGTCCTTAGTTAGTAATATACCCCTGGTGAACTAGTCCTTAGTTAGTAATATACCCCTGGTGAACTAGTCCTTAGTTAGTAATATACCCCTGGTGAACTAGTCCTTAGTTAGTAATATACCCCTGGTGAACTAGTCCTTAGTTAGTAATATACCCCTGGTGAACTAGTCCTTAGTAATATACCCCTGGTGAACTAGTCCTTAGTTAGTAATATACCCCTGGTGAACTAGTCCTTAGTAATATACCCCTGGTGAACTAGTCCTTAGTTAGTAATATACCCCTGGTGAACTAGTCCTTAGTTAGTAATATACCCCTGGTGAACTAGTCCTTAGTTAGTAATATACCCCTGGTGAACTAGTCCTTAGTTAGTAATATACCCCTGGTGAACTAGTCCTTAGTAATATACCCCTGGTGAACTAGTCCTTAGTTAGTAATATACCCCTGGTGAACTAGTCCTTAGTTAGTAATATACCCCTGGTGAACTAGTCCTTAGTTAGTAATATACCCCTGGTGAACTAGTCCTTAGTAATATACCCCTGGTGAACTAGTCCTTAGTTAGTAATATACCCCTGGTGAACTAGTCCTTAGTTAGTAATATACCCCTGGTGAACTAGTCCTTAGTTAGTAATATACCCCTGGTGAACTAGTCCTTAGTTAGTAATATACCCCTGGTGAACTAGTCCTTAGTTAGTAATATACCCCTGGTGAACTAGTCCTTAGTAATATACCCCTGGTGAACTAGTCCTTAGTTAGTAATATACCCCTGGTGAACTAGTCCTTAGTTAGTAATATACCCCTGGTGAACTAGTCCTTAGTTAGTAATATACCCCTGGTGAACTAGTCCTTAGTTAGTAATATACCCCTGGTGAACTAGTCCTTAGTAATATACCCCTGGTGAACTAGTCCTTAGTTAGTAATATACCCCTGGTGAACTAGTCCTTAGTAATATACCCCTGGTGAACTAGTCCTTAGTTAGTAATATACCCCTGGTGAACTAGTCCTTAGTTAGTAATATACCCCTGGTGAACTAGTCCTTAGTTAGTAATATACCCCTGGTGAACTAGTCCTTAGTTAGTAATATACCCCTGGTGAACTAGTCCTTAGTTAGTAATATACCCCTGGTGAACTAGTCCTTAGTTAGTAATATACCCCTGGTGAACTAGTCCTTAGTTAGTAATATACCCCTGGTGAACTAGTCCTTAGTAATATACCCCTGGTGAACTAGTCCTTAGTTAGTAATATACCCCTGGTGAACTAGTCCTTAGTTAGTAATATACCCCTGGTGAACTAGTCCTTAGTTAGTAATATACCCCTGGTGAACTAGTCCTTAGTAATATACCCCTGGTGAACTAGTCCTTAGTTAGTAATATACCCCTGGTGAACTAGTCCTTAGTTAGTAATATACCCCTGGTGAACTAGTCCTTAGTTAGTAATATACCCCTGGTGAACTAGTCCTTAGTAATATACCCCTGGTGAACTAGTCCTTAGTAATATACCCCTGGTGAACTAGTCCTTAGTTAGTAATATACCCCTGGTGAACTAGTCCTTAGTAATATACCCCTGGTGAACTAGTCCTTAGTTAGTAATATACCCCTGGTGAACTAGTCCTTAGTAATATACCCCTGGTGAACTAGTCCTTAGTTAGTAATATACCCCTGGTGAACTAGTCCTTAGTTAGTAATATACCCCTGGTGAACTAGTCCTTAGTTAGTAATATACCCCTGGTGAACTAGTCCTTAGTTAGTAATATACCCCTGGTGAACTAGTCCTTAGTTAGTAATATACCCCTGGTGAACTAGTCCTTAGTAATATACCCCTGGTGAACTAGTCCTTAGTAATATACCCCTGGTGAACTAGTCCTTAGTTAGTAATATACCCCTGGTGAACTAGTCCTTAGTTAGTAATATACCCCTGGTGAACTAGTCCTTAGTTAGTAATATACCCCTGGTGAACTAGTCCTTAGTTAGTAATATACCCCTGGTGAACTAGTCCTTAGTTAGTAATATACCCCTGGTGAACTAGTCCTTAGTTAGTAATATACCCCTGGTGAACTAGTCCTTAGTTAGTAATATACCCCTGGTGAACTAGTCCTTAGTTAGTAATATACCCCTGGTGAACTAGTCCTTAGTTAGTAATATACCCCTGGTGAACTAGTCCTTAGTTAGTAATATACCCCTGGTGAACTAGTCCTTAGTTAGTAATATACCCCTGGTGAACTAGTCCTTAGTTAGTAATATACCCCTGGTGAACTAGTCCTTAGTTAGTAATATACCCCTGGTGAACTAGTCCTTAGTAATATACCCCTGGTGAACTAGTCCTTAGTTAGTAATATACCCCTGGTGAACTAGTCCTTAGTTAGTAATATACCCCTGGTGAACTAGTCCTTAGTTAGTAATATACCCCTGGTGAACTAGTCCTTAGTTAGTAATATACCCCTGGTGAACTAGTCCTTAGTTAGTAATATACCCCTGGTGAACTAGTCCTTAGTTAGTAATATACCCCTGGTGAACTAGTCCTTAGTTAGTAATATACCCCTGGTGAACTAGTCCTTAGTAATATACCCCTGGTGAACTAGTCCTTAGTTAGTAATATACCCCTGGTGAACTAGTCCTTAGTTAGTAATATACCCCTGGTGAACTAGTCCTTAGTTAGTAATATACCCCTGGTGAACTAGTCCTTAGTTAGTAATATACCCCTGGTGAACTAGTCCTTAGTTAGTAATATACCCCTGGTGAACTAGTCCTTAGTTAGTAATATACCCCTGGTGAACTAGTCCTTAGTAATATACCCCTGGTGAACTAGTCCTTAGTTAGTAATATACCCCTGGTGAACTAGTCCTTAGTAATATACCCCTGGTGAACTAGTCCTTAGTTAGTAATATACCCCTGGTGAACTAGTCCTTAGTTAGTAATATACCCCTGGTGAACTAGTCCTTAGTTAGTAATATACCCCTGGTGAACTAGTCCTTAGTTAGTAATATACCCCTGGTGAACTAGTCCTTAGTAATATACCCCTGGTGAACTAGTCCTTAGTTAGTAATATACCCCTGGTGAACTAGTCCTTAGTTAGTAATATACCCCTGGTGAACTAGTCCTTAGTTAGTAATATACCCCTGGTGAACTAGTCCTTAGTAATATACCCCTGGTGAACTAGTCCTTAGTTAGTAATATACCCCTGGTGAACTAGTCCTTAGTTAGTAATATACCCCTGGTGAACTAGTCCTTAGTTAGTAATATACCCCTGGTGAACTAGTCCTTAGTTAGTAATATACCCCTGGTGAACTAGTCCTTAGTTAGTAATATACCCCTGGTGAACTAGTCCTTAGTAATATACCCCTGGTGAACTAGTCCTTAGTTAGTAATATACCCCTGGTGAACTAGTCCTTAGTTAGTAATATACCCCTGGTGAACTAGTCCTTAGTTAGTAATATACCCCTGGTGAACTAGTCCTTAGTTAGTAATATACCCCTGGTGAACTAGTCCTTAGTAATATACCCCTGGTGAACTAGTCCTTAGTTAGTAATATACCCCTGGTGAACTAGTCCTTAGTAATATACCCCTGGTGAACTAGTCCTTAGTTAGTAATATACCCCTGGTGAACTAGTCCTTAGTTAGTAATATACCCCTGGTGAACTAGTCCTTAGTTAGTAATATACCCCTGGTGAACTAGTCCTTAGTTAGTAATATACCCCTGGTGAACTAGTCCTTAGTTAGTAATATACCCCTGGTGAACTAGTCCTTAGTTAGTAATATACCCCTGGTGAACTAGTCCTTAGTTAGTAATATACCCCTGGTGAACTAGTCCTTAGTAATATACCCCTGGTGAACTAGTCCTTAGTTAGTAATATACCCCTGGTGAACTAGTCCTTAGTTAGTAATATACCCCTGGTGAACTAGTCCTTAGTTAGTAATATACCCCTGGTGAACTAGTCCTTAGTAATATACCCCTGGTGAACTAGTCCTTAGTTAGTAATATACCCCTGGTGAACTAGTCCTTAGTTAGTAATATACCCCTGGTGAACTAGTCCTTAGTTAGTAATATACCCCTGGTGAACTAGTCCTTAGTAATATACCCCTGGTGAACTAGTCCTTAGTAATATACCCCTGGTGAACTAGTCCTTAGTTAGTAATATACCCCTGGTGAACTAGTCCTTAGTAATATACCCCTGGTGAACTAGTCCTTAGTTAGTAATATACCCCTGGTGAACTAGTCCTTAGTAATATACCCCTGGTGAACTAGTCCTTAGTTAGTAATATACCCCTGGTGAACTAGTCCTTAGTTAGTAATATACCCCTGGTGAACTAGTCCTTAGTAATATACCCCTGGTGAACTAGTCCTTAGTTAGTAATATACCCCTGGTGAACTAGTCCTTAGTAATATACCCCTGGTGAACTAGTCCTTAGTTAGTAATATACCCCTGGTGAACTAGTCCTTAGTTAGTAATATACCCCTGGTGAACTAGTCCTTAGTAATATACCCCTGGTGAACTAGTCCTTAGTTAGTAATATACCCCTGGTGAACTAGTCCTTAGTTAGTAATATACCCCTGGTGAACTAGTCCTTAGTAATATACCCCTGGTGAACTAGTCCTTAGTTAGTAATATACCCCTGGTGAACTAGTCCTTAGTTAGTAATATACCCCTGGTGAACTAGTCCTTAGTTAGTAATATACCCCTGGTGAACTAGTCCTTAGTTAGTAATATACCCCTGGTGAACTAGTCCTTAGTTAGTAATATACCCCTGGTGAACTAGTCCTTAGTTAGTAATATACCCCTGGTGAACTAGTCCTTAGTTAGTAATATACCCCTGGTGAACTAGTCCTTAGTTAGTAATATACCCCTGGTGAACTAGTCCTTAGTTAGTAATATACCCCTGGTGAACTAGTCCTTAGTTAGTAATATACCCCTGGTGAACTAGTCCTTAGTTAGTAATATACCCCTGGTGAACTAGTCCTTAGTTAGTAATATACCCCTGGTGAACTAGTCCTTAGTTAGTAATATACCCCTGGTGAACTAGTCCTTAGTTAGTAATATACCCCTGGTGAACTAGTCCTTAGTTAGTAATATACCCCTGGTGAACTAGTCCTTAGTTAGTAATATACCCCTGGTGAACTAGTCCTTAGTTAGTAATATACCCCTGGTGAACTAGTCCTTAGTTAGTAATATACCCCTGGTGAACTAGTCCTTAGTTAGTAATATACCCCTGGTGAACTAGTCCTTAGTTAGTAATATACCCCTGGTGAACTAGTCCTTAGTTAGTAATATACCCCTGGTGAACTAGTCCTTAGTTAGTAATATACCCCTGGTGAACTAGTCCTTAGTTAGTAATATACCCCTGGTGAACTAGTCCTTAGTTAGTAATATACCCCTGGTGAACTAGTCCTTAGTTAGTAATATACCCCTGGTGAACTAGTCCTTAGTTAGTAATATACCCCTGGTGAACTAGTCCTTAGTTAGTAATATACCCCTGGTGAACTAGTCCTTAGTTAGTAATATACCCCTGGTGAACTAGTCCTTAGTTAGTAATATACCCCTGGTGAACTAGTCCTTAGTTAGTAATATACCCCTGGTGAACTAGTCCTTAGTTAGTAATATACCCCTGGTGAACTAGTCCTTAGTTAGTAATATACCCCTGGTGAACTAGTCCTTAGTAATATACCCCTGGTGAACTAGTCCTTAGTTAGTAATATACCCCTGGTGAACTAGTCCTTAGTTAGTAATATACCCCTGGTGAACTAGTCCTTAGTTAGTAATATACCCCTGGTGAACTAGTCCTTAGTTAGTAATATACCCCTGGTGAACTAGTCCTTAGTTAGTAATATACCCCTGGTGAACTAGTCCTTAGTTAGTAATATACCCCTGGTGAACTAGTCCTTAGTTAGTAATATACCCCTGGTGAACTAGTCCTTAGTTAGTAATATACCCCTGGTGAACTAGTCCTTAGTTAGTAATATACCCCTGGTGAACTAGTCCTTAGTTAGTAATATACCCCTGGTGAACTAGTCCTTAGTTAGTAATATACCCCTGGTGAACTAGTCCTTAGTTAGTAATATACCCCTGGTGAACTAGTCCTTAGTTAGTAATATACCCCTGGTGAACTAGTCCTTAGTTAGTAATATACCCCTGGTGAACTAGTCCTTAGTTAGTAATATACCCCTGGTGAACTAGTCCTTAGTTAGTAATATACCCCTGGTGAACTAGTCCTTAGTTAGTAATATACCCCTGGTGAACTAGTCCTTAGTTAGTAATATACCCCTGGTGAACTAGTCCTTAGTTAGTAATATACCCCTGGTGAACTAGTCCTTAGTTAGTAATATACCCCTGGTGAACTAGTCCTTAGTTAGTAATATACCCCTGGTGAACTAGTCCTTAGTTAGTAATATACCCCTGGTGAACTAGTCCTTAGTTAGTAATATACCCCTGGTGAACTAGTCCTTAGTTAGTAATATACCCCTGGTGAACTAGTCCTTAGTTAGTAATATACCCCTGGTGAACTAGTCCTTAGTTAGTAATATACCCCTGGTGAACTAGTCCTTAGTTAGTAATATACCCCTGGTGAACTAGTCCTTAGTTAGTAATATACCCCTGGTGAACTAGTCCTTAGTTAGTAATATACCCCTGGTGAACTAGTCCTTAGTTAGTAATATACCCCTGGTGAACTAGTCCTTAGTTAGTAATATACCCCTGGTGAACTAGTCCTTAGTTAGTAATATACCCCTGGTGAACTAGTCCTTAGTTAGTAATATACCCCTGGTGAACTAGTCCTTAGTTAGTAATATACCCCTGGTGAACTAGTCCTTAGTTAGTAATATACCCCTGGTGAACTAGTCCTTAGTTAGTAATATACCCCTGGTGAACTAGTCCTTAGTTAGTAATATACCCCTGGTGAACTAGTCCTTAGTTAGTAATATACCCCTGGTGAACTAGTCCTTAGTTAGTAATATACCCCTGGTGAACTAGTCCTTAGTTAGTAATATACCCCTGGTGAACTAGTCCTTAGTTAGTAATATACCCCTGGTGAACTAGTCCTTAGTTAGTAATATACCCCTGGTGAACTAGTCCTTAGTTAGTAATATACCCCTGGTGAACTAGTCCTTAGTTAGTAATATACCCCTGGTGAACTAGTCCTTAGTTAGTAATATACCCCTGGTGAACTAGTCCTTAGTTAGTAATATACCCCTGGTGAACTAGTCCTTAGTTAGTAATATACCCCTGGTGAACTAGTCCTTAGTTAGTAATATACCCCTGGTGAACTAGTCCTTAGTTAGTAATATACCCCTGGTGAACTAGTCCTTAGTTAGTAATATACCCCTGGTGAACTAGTCCTTAGTTAGTAATATACCCCTGGTGAACTAGTCCTTAGTTAGTAATATACCCCTGGTGAACTAGTCCTTAGTTAGTAATATACCCCTGGTGAACTAGTCCTTAGTTAGTAATATACCCCTGGTGAACTAGTCCTTAGTTAGTAATATACCCCTGGTGAACTAGTCCTTAGTTAGTAATATACCCCTGGTGAACTAGTCCTTAGTTAGTAATATACCCCTGGTGAACTAGTCCTTAGTTAGTAATATACCCCTGGTGAACTAGTCCTTAGTTAGTAATATACCCCTGGTGAACTAGTCCTTAGTTAGTAATATACCCCTGGTGAACTAGTCCTTAGTTAGTAATATACCCCTGGTGAACTAGTCCTTAGTTAGTAATATACCCCTGGTGAACTAGTCCTTAGTTAGTAATATACCCCTGGTGAACTAGTCCTTAGTAATATACCCCTGGTGAACTAGTCCTTAGTTAGTAATATACCCCTGGTGAACTAGTCCTTAGTTAGTAATATACCCCTGGTGAACTAGTCCTTAGTTAGTAATATACCCCTGGTGAACTAGTCCTTAGTTAGTAATATACCCCTGGTGAACTAGTCCTTAGTTAGTAATATACCCCTGGTGAACTAGTCCTTAGTTAGTAATATACCCCTGGTGAACTAGTCCTTAGTTAGTAATATACCCCTGGTGAACTAGTCCTTAGTAATATACCCCTGGTGAACTAGTCCTTAGTTAGTAATATACCCCTGGTGAACTAGTCCTTAGTTAGTAATATACCCCTGGTGAACTAGTCCTTAGTTAGTAATATACCCCTGGTGAACTAGTCCTTAGTTAGTAATATACCCCTGGTGAACTAGTCCTTAGTTAGTAATATACCCCTGGTGAACTAGTCCTTAGTTAGTAATATACCCCTGGTGAACTAGTCCTTAGTTAGTAATATACCCCTGGTGAACTAGTCCTTAGTTAGTAATATACCCCTGGTGAACTAGTCCTTAGTTAGTAATATACCCCTGGTGAACTAGTCCTTAGTTAGTAATATACCCCTGGTGAACTAGTCCTTAGTTAGTAATATACCCCTGGTGAACTAGTCCTTAGTTAGTAATATACCCCTGGTGAACTAGTCCTTAGTTAGTAATATACCCCTGGTGAACTAGTCCTTAGTAATATACCCCTGGTGAACTAGTCCTTAGTTAGTAATATACCCCTGGTGAACTAGTCCTTAGTAATATACCCCTGGTGAACTAGTCCTTAGTAATATACCACTGGTGAACTAGTCGTTAGTTAGTAATATACCCCTGGTGAACTAGTCATTAGTTAGTAATATACCCCTGGTGAACTAGTCCTTAGTAATATACCCCTGGTGAACTAGTCCTTAGTTAGTAATATACCCCTGGTGAACTAGTCCTTAGTTAGTAATATACCCCTGGTGAACTAGTCCTTAGTTAGTAATATACCCCTGGTGAACTAGTCCTTAGTTAGTAATATACCCCTGGTGAACTAGTCCTTAGTTAGTAATATACCCCTGGTGAACTAGTCCTTAGTTAGTAATATACCCCTGGTGAACTAGTCCTTAGTTAGTAATATACCCCTGGTGAACTAGTCCTTAGTTAGTAATATACCCCTGGTGAACTAGTCCTTAGTTAGTAATATACCCCTGGTGAACTAGTCCTTAGTTAGTAATATACCCCTGGTGAACTAGTCCTTAGTTAGTAATATACCCCTGGTGAACTAGTCCTTAGTTAGTAATATACCCTGGTGAACTAGTCCTTAGTTAGTAATATACCCCTGGTGAACTAGTCCTTAGTTAGTAATATACCCCTGGTGAACTAGTCCTTAGTTAGTAATATACCCTGGTGAACTAGTCCTTAGTTAGTAATATACCCCTGGTGAACTAGTCCTTAGTTAGTAATATACCCCTGGTGAACTAGTCCTTAGTTAGTAATATACCCTGGTGAACTAGTCCTTAGTTAGTAATATACCCCTGGTGAACTAGTCCTTAGTTAGTAATATACCCCTGGTGAACTAGTCCTTAGTTAGTAATATACCCTTGGTGAACTAGTCGTTAGTTAGTAATATACCCCTGGTGAACTAGTCCTTAGTTAGTAATATACCCCTGGTGAACTAGTCCTTAGTTAGTAATATACCCCTGGTGAACTAGTCCTTAGTTAGTAATATACCCCTGGTGAACTAGTCCTTAGTTAGTAATATACCCCTGGTGAACTAGTCCTTAGTTAGTAATATACCCCTGGTGAACTAGTCCTTAGTTAGTAATATACCCCTGGTGAACTAGTCCTTAGTTAGTAATATACCCCTGGTGAACTAGTCCTTAGTTAGTAATATACCCCTGGTGAACTAGTCCTTAGTTAGTAATATACCCCTGGTGAACTAGTCCTTAGTTAGTAATATACCCCTGGTGAACTAGTCCTTAGTTAGTAATATACCCCTGGTGAACTAGTCCTTAGTTAGTAATATACCCCTGGTGAACTAGTCCTTAGTTAGTAATATACCCCTGGTGAACTAGTCCTTAGTTAGTAATATACCCCTGGTGAACTAGTCCTTAGTTAGTAATATACCCCTGGTGAACTAGTCCTTAGTTAGTAATATACCCCTGGTGAACTAGTCCTTAGTTAGTACAATACCCCTGGTGAACTAGTCGTTAGTTAGTAATATACCCCTGGTGAACTAGTCCTTAGTTAGTAATATACCCCTGGTGAACTAGTCCTTAGTTAGTAATATACCCCTGGTGAACTAGTCCTTAGTTAGTAATATACCCCTGGTGAACTAGTCGTTAGTTAGTAATATACCCCTGGTGAACTAGTCCTTAGTTAGTAATATACCCCTGGTGAACTAGTCCTTAGTTAGTAATATACCCCTGGTGAACTAGTCCTTAGTTAGTAATATACCCCTGGTGAACTAGTCCTTAGTTAGTAATATACCCCTGGTGAACTAGTCCTTAGTTAGTAATATACCCCTGGTGAACTAGTCGTTAGTTAGTAATATACCCCTGGTGAACTAGTCGTTAGTTAGTAATATACCCGGGTGAACTAGTCCTTAGTAATATACCCCTTGTGAACTAGTCCTTAGTTAGTAATATACCCCTGGTGAACTAGTCGTTAGTTAGTAATATACCCCTGGTGAACTAGTCCTTAGTTAGTAATATACCCCTGGTGAACTAGTCCTTAGTTAGTAATATACCCCTGGTGAACTAGTCCTTAGTTAGTAATATACCCCTGGTGAACTAGTCCTTAGTTAGTAATATACCCCTGGTGAACTAGTCGTTAGTTAGTAATATACCCCTGGTGAACTAGTCGTTAGTTAGTAATATACCCCTGGTGAACTAGTCGTTAGTTAGTAATATACCCTGGTGAACTAGTCCTTAGTAATATACCCCTGGTGAACTAGTCCTTAGTTAGTAATATACCCCTGGTGAACTAGTCGTTAGTTAGTAATATACCCCTGGTGAACTAGTCGTTAGTTAGTAATATACCCCTGGTGAACTAGTCCTTAGTTAGTAATATACCCCTGGTGAACTAGTCCTTAGTTAGTAATATACCCCTGGTGAACTAGTCCTTAGTTAGTAATATACCCCTGGTGAACTAGTCCTTAGTTAGTAATATACCCCTGGTGAACTAGTCCTTAGTTAGTAATATACCCCTGGTGAACTAGTCCTTAGTTAGTAATATACCCCTGGTGAACTAGTCCTTAGTTAGTAATACACCCCTGGTGAACTAGTCCTTAGTTAGTATTATACCCCTGGTGAACTAGTCCTTAGTTAGTAATATACCCCTGGTGAACTAGTCGTTAGTTAGTAATATACCCCTGGTGAACTAGTCGTTAGTTAGTAATATACCCCTGGTGAACTAGTCATTAGTTAGTAATATACCCCTGGTGAACTAGTCCTTAGTTAGTAATATACCCCTGGTGAACTAGTCCTTAGTTAGTAATATGCCCCTGGTGAACTAGTCGTTAGTTAGTAATATACCCCTGGTGAACTAGTCGTTAGTTAGTAATATACCCCTGGTGAACTAGTCGTTAGTTAGTAATATACCCTGGTGAACTAGTCCTTAGTAATATACCCCTGGTGAACTAGTCCTTAGTTAGTAATATACCCCTGGTGAACTAGTCGTTAGTTAGTAATATACCCCTGGTGAACTAGTCCTTAGTTAGTAATATCCCCTGGTGAACTAGTCCTTAGTTAGTAATATACCCCATGGTGAACTAGTCCTTAGTTAGTATATACCCCTGGTGAACTAGTCTTAGTTAGTAATATACCCCTGGTGAACTAGTCCTTAGTTAGTAATATACCCCTGGTGAACTAGTCCTTAGTTAGTAATATACCCCTGGTGAACTAGTCCTTAGTTAGTAATATACCCCTGGTGAACTAGTCCTTAGTTAGTAATATACCCCTGTGGAACTAGTCCTTAGTTAGTAATATACCCCTGGTGGAACAGTCCTTAGTTAGTAATATACCCCTGGGTGAATCTACGTCTTAGTTAGTAATATACCCCTGGTGAACTAGTCCTTAGTTAGTAATATAACCCCTGGTGAACTAGTCCTTAAGTTAGTAATATACCCCTGGGAACTAGTCCTTAGTTAGTAATATACCCCTGGTGAACTAGTCCTTAGTTAGTAATATACCCTGGTGAACTAGTCGCTTAGTTAGTAATATACCCCTGGTGAACTAGTCCTTAGTTAGTAATATACCCCTGGTTGAACTAGTCCTTAGTTAGTAATATACCCCTGGTGAACTAGTCCTTAGTTAGTAATATACCCCTGGTGAACTAGTCCTTAGTTAGTAATATACCCCTGGTGAACTAGTCCTTAGTTAGTAATATACCCCTGGTGAACTAGTCCTAGTTAAGTAATATACCCCTGGTGAACTAGTCTTTAGTAATATACCCCTGGTGAACTAGTCCTTAGTTAATAATATACCCCTGGTGAACTAGTCCTTAGTTAGTAATATACCCCTGGTGAACTAGGTCCTTAGTTAATAATATACCCCTGGTGAACTAGTCCTTAGTTAGTAATATACCCCTGGTGAACTAGTCCTTAGTTAATAATATACCCCTGGTGAACTAGTCCTTAGTTGGTAATATACCCCTGGTGAACTAGTCGTTAGTTAGTAATATACCCCTGGTGAACTAGTCCTTAGTTAGTAATATACCCCTGGGTGAACTAGTCCTTAGTTAGTAATATACCCCTGGTGAACTAGTCGTTAGTTAGTAATATACCCCTGGTGAACTAGTCCTTGGAAATAATAATTAATGTTCATAGAAACTAATTATTATCTGACTTTAAGTGCAGCATGTTTTTTTGTTGTCAGACGGAGGGTCTTTGTTCCAATGACAGCGTCATCATTCAGACGGTCACCTCTGACCACAGCTCTACAGAGCCTCTTTGCCAATCACAGCTGGTTGTGGAGATGCAGGGGGAGGAGCCAGAGCAGAACTTCCTGATTGGTTCCTCACAAGGCGGAGCCACCGAGACTCTGGAGCCAAGACAGACAGCTTTACTGCCAAGGTCCTGGACTCTCCCTCTCAGGAGCAGGCGGTGGATTCTGGGATAGCGAAGGGGGCGGTGCTTATCGTTTCTCCTACAAATGTCAGCAGCACACTGACAGGTACACTCACTCACTCACTCATTCACTCACTCACTCACTCACTCACTCTCTCATCCTCTTCTTCTTCTCTCCTTCAGATCTGATCCTGGAGAACCAGCATGGCTCTGACTGAGCTGGATGACATCATCACTGATGGAGCCCATCAAACAGCAGAGTGGACATGTCATAATTTTGGACATTATTTCTGATTGGCTGAGTTGGCCATTAAGCCCCTCCCCTTTAAATGTTTTCTTGGGTATGGCAGTAATACTGGTATGTACACCGCCTTCAAACCCCAACCAAGAAGAAGTTATTTTGGTCAGAGGTGAGACTATGATGTCATTGTGGGCTCCTGTGGGGGCCGGCCTGACCGTGTGTGTGAGAGAGAGTGTGTTGCAGAACGGCTTTTCCAAACTGTCCATTATAAAGACTGCAGCCAGAGCCACAGATATACACTGAGTGGACAAAGAACTTCCTAATATTGAGTTGCAACCCCATGTCAGAAGGCTATAAAATCCTTATTTAACCTGTCTCCTCTCCTTCATCTACCCTGAAGGGGATTTAACCTGTCTCCTCTCCTTCATCTACTCTGAAGTGGATTTAATAAGGGATCCTATCACCTGGTCAGTCTGTCATGAATATTGTTGTTAATGTTTTGTCCACTCAGTGTCATTGTAGATTCTCTGGTTGCTCCGCCTCAGAACAGCATCCTACAGTTTGTAGGTCCCAGTGTTTCTGTTGGAACCGTCTGCCTACTGACCCCACAAAGAACAGGACAGATTCTCATTCATCTGACACTGTGAATTATATCTGCATTTAGTTATTTATGTGTAATAAAAACTCCCACAGTTGCTACTCTGGTGTGTTTTAGTACTGCCTGACGATCGTCCGACACTTTATCCCCGGTTATACCTGGTCCTTTGTCCTGATCTTGTCCACATTCTGATTTAAAATTTTGAGACAGGTGTTGGCAGGTTTACATTGACCTGGGTTTACCAATATTGCGAAGGGTATTCCTACCCAGGCCTGCAACATTCAGGCCCTACCCTACCCATGCCTGCAACATTCCAGACCTGCCCTACCCATGCCTGCAACATTCAGGCCCTACCCAGGCCTGCAACATTCAGGCCCTACCCTACCCAGGCCTGCAACATTCAGGCCTACCCTACCCATGCCTGCAACATTCAGGCCCTACCCTACCCAGGCCTGTAACATTCAGGCCTTACCCTACCCATGCCTGCAACATTCAGGCCTTACCCTACCCATGCCTGCAACATTCAGGCCTTACCCTACCCATGCCTGCAACATTCAGGCCCTATCCTACCCAGGCCTGTAACATTCAGGCCCTACCCAGGGCTAATTGCTTCTGCCAAATGTAAAGATGGAAACCAGAAATAACTTCCACTGTTTAGTAAATCTATTAGCTGCTCCTCTGTCTGTCACTCACTCCCTCTGCATGCACTCTGCTCACGGTGGATCAGTCTGAGAGTGGCTGAGAGGTGGGATGGGCTGAGAGTGGCTGAGGGGTGGGATCGGCTGAGAGGTGGGATGGGCTGAGAGTGGCTGAGGGGTGGGATCGGCTGAGAGGTGGGATGGGCTGAGAGTGGCTGAGGGGTGGGATGGGCTGAGGGGTGGGATGGGCTGAGAGGTGGGATGGGCTGAGAGTGGCTGAGGGGTGGGATGGGCTGAGAGTGGCTGAGGGGTGGGATGGGCTGAGAGTGGCTGAGGGGTGGGATGGGCTGAGAGTGGCTGAGAGGTGGGATGGGCTGAGAGTGGCTGAGGGGTGGGATGGGCTGAGAGTGGCTGAGAGGTGGGATGGGCTGAGAGTGGCTGAGAGGTGGGATGGGCTGAGAGTGGCTGAGGGTGGGATGGGCTGAGAGGTGGGATGGGCTGAGAGTGGCTGAGGGGTGGGATGGGCTGAGAGTGGCTGAGAGGTGGGATGGGCTGAGAGTGGCTGAGAGGTGGGATGGGCTGAGAGTGGCTAAGAGGTGGGATGGGCTGAGAGTGGCTGAGAGGTGGGATGGGCTGAGAGTGGCTGAGAGTTGGGATGGGCTGAGAGTGGCTGAGAGGTGGGATGGGCTGAGAGTGACAGAGGTGGGATGGGCTGAAGGGTGGGATGGGCTGAAGGGTGGGATGGGCTGAGAGTGGCTGAGGGGTTGGATGGGCTGAGAGTGGCTGAGAGGTGGGATGGGCTGAGAGTGGCTGAGAGGTGGGATGGGCTGAGGGATGGGATGGGATGGGCTGAGGGGTGGGATGGGATGGGCTGAGGGGTGGGATGGGCTGAGTGGCTGAGGGGTGGGATGGGCTGAGAGTGGCTGAGGGGTGGGATGGGCTGAGTGGCTGAGGGGTGGGATGGGCTGAGAGTGGCTGAGGGGTGGGATGGGCTGAGGGGTGGGATGGGCTGAGAGTGGCTGAGGGGTGGGATGGGCTGAGGGGTGGGATGGGCTGAGAGTGGCTGAGGGGTGGGATGGGCTGAGAGTGGCTGAGGGGTGGGATGGCTGAGAGTGGCTGGATGGGCTGAGAGTGGCTGAGGGGTGGGATGGGCTGAGAGTGGCTGAGAGGTGGGATGGGCTGAGGGGTGGGATGGGATGGGCTGAGAGTGGCTGAGGGGTGGGATGGGCTGAGAGTGGCTGGATGGGCTGAGAGTGGCTGAGGGGTGGGATGGGATGGGCTGAGGGGTGGGATGGGATGGGCTGAGAGGTGGGATGGGCTGAGTGGCTGAGGGGTGGGATGGGCTGAGGGGTGGGATGGGCTGAGAGGTGGGATGGGCTGAGAGTGGCTGAGAGGTGGGATGGGCTGAGAGTGGCTGAGGGGTGGGCTGAGAGGTGGGATGGGCTGAGAGGTGGGATGGGCTGAGAGTGGCTGAGAGTGGCTGAGGGGTGGGCTGAGAGTGGCTGAGGGGTGGGCTGAGAGGTGGGATGGGCTGAGAGGTGGGCTGAGGGGTGGGCTGAGAGGTGGGATGGGCTGAGGGGTGGGCTGAGAGTGGCTGAGGGGTGGGCTGAGAGGTGGGATGGGCTGAGAGGTGGGATGGGCTGAGAGGTGGGATGGGCTGAGAGTGGCTGAGAGTGGCTGAGGGGTGGGATGGGCTGAGAGGTGGGCTGAGAGGTGGGATGGGCTGAGAGGTGGGATGGGCTGAGGGGTGGGCTGAGAGTGGCTGAGGGGTGGGCTGAGAGTGGCTGAGGGGTGGGCTGAGAGTGGCTGAGGGGTGGGCTGAGAGTGGCTGAGGGGTGGGCTGAGAGGTGGGATTAGAGGTGATGTTTGGTAATGTATTATGTTGTGTGATTGTTTTATATAAAAGTACCATGTACGCTAAAGGTGTAAAACACCTTATATTTGTCCTCTGAAGAGGGGGGTGGGTCAACTATGTGGCATATCAAATAGCTGATTAAACAGCATGATCATTACACATGTGCACCTTGTGCTGGGGACAATAAAAGGCAACTCTAAAGTGTGCAGTTGTCACAACTCAATGCCACAGAGGTCTTAAGTTGAGGGAGTGTACAATTGGCATGCTGACTGCAAAAATGTCCACCAAAGCTGTTGCCAGAAAATGTGATGTTAATTTCCTTACCATAAGTCATTGTAGAGAATTTGGCAGTACATCCAACCGGCCTCAGAACCGCAGGTGTCGTGTAGTTTGCTGATGTCAACGTTGTGAACAGAGTGCCCCATGGTGGCAGTGGGGTTATGGTATGGGCAGGCATAAGCTACGGACAACGAACACCATTGCATTTTATTGATGGCAATTTGAATGAACAGAGATACCATGGGGAGATCCTGAGGCCCATTGTTGTGCCATTCATCCACCACCATCACCTCATGTTTCAGCATGATAAAGCACGGCCCCATGTTGCAAGGATCTGTACACAATTACTGGAAGCTGAAAATGTCCCAGTTCTTCCATTCTCACCAGACACGTCACCCATTGAGTATGTTTGGATGCTGTGGCTCGACGTGTACGACGACGCGTTCCAGTTCCTGCCCATATCCAGGAACTTCAGTCATTGAAGAGGAGTGGGAGCACATTCCACAATCAACAGCCTGATCAACTCTATGTGAAGGAGATGTGTCGCGCTGCTTGAGGCAAATGGTGGTCACACCAGATACTGACTGGTTCTCTGATCCACGCCCCTGCTTTTCTGTTTTGTTTTTGTAAGGTACCTGTGACCAACAGATGCATATCTGTATTCCCAGTCAAGTGAAATCCATAGATTAGGTCCCGATGAATTTATTTCCTTTGACTGACTTTCTTAGAGTTCATATAACTGTAAATCTTTGAAATTGTTGCAAGTTACATGTAAGGAAGTTTCACAAGACTGTAGCAATAGCTTGGCACATGAGTATTATTAGAATATGGCAAATTATTGCGTTTGATCCATGCGGGTTTTCACGGGCTACCAGAGGCATGAAACATCACTGGGAGGGCTACCAGAGGCATGAAACATCACTGGGAGGGCTACCAGAGTCATGACACATCACTGGGAGGGCTACCAGAGGCATGAGACATCACTGGGAGGGCTACCAGAGGCCTGAGACATCACTGGGAGGGCTACCTGAGGCATAAAACATCACTGGGAGGGCTACGAGAGGCATAAAACATCACTGGGAGGGCTACGAGAGGCATAAAACATCACTGGGAGGGCTACGAGAGGCATAAAACATCACTGGGAGGGCTACCTGAGGCCTGAGACATCACTGCGAGGGCTACCAGAGTCATGACACATCACTGGGAGGGCTACCAGAGTCATGACACATCACTGGGAGGGCTACCAGAGTCATGACACATCACTGGGAGGGCTACCAGAGGCATGAAACATCAGTGAGAGGGCTACTGACCTCCTCCGGAGGGAGTCAGGTGCACAGGCAGCACAAGTCTCATCTTTTAACCAATCAGAGCAGCTCTTTTGCCAATACCTGGGTAAAACATCAGAATTAGGCTGACTAAACGCAGCCAAAGTAAAATAAATCATCTGTCAAATAACTTGCACACAAGGAGGGATCAGGAACTCTGGTCACAATGCGTAGACAGTGGATAAGAGACATTTTAATACCATGTGGAGACACTTTTCTGAAAATGTGGGACAATCAGAATGTGTCCAAGAAGAAGACACAGGAGATGCCAGCTATCAACAAAGCTTATGACAGAGGTGCAGGACAACAACTCACAGGCCAGACAGGATATGATTATTTATTGCATAAAATACTACATAAAAAAGCAACAAATGGTCTGAATAATCCTGAAGTGAAGCTGTGCAGAGCTGAGTGGTCAGATGATCTGTGGAATAGAAACAGTCACTTGACTATGATTGGTGGACAGTCACTTGTCTGGAAACTGTCTGTTCTCCTTGTGCCTGTGTGGAATGTGGGCCCCCCCCCCCACCGGAACTGGTTCTGGGCAGGTCCATCATCTTCCTGGTAGAACTGGTTCCACTAGTCCAGTCAGGGACGGTGTGTGGCAGTAAGGGTGAGTAAGGCATGTCCAGTCTCACGTCCCTCTGCCCACGTCGTGGTAGTACAGGTTAGCACAGAGACACAGCAGCATGATGGAGGCCAGCATGTAGTAGATTAACTTCCTGAACTTGGGATCCAAGTCCCCCTGCCGGTACCAGACAATCTACAGGAGGAAGACGACAGTCAGCCTCACCTCTGCCGGTACCCAACCCACGTACCCCTGCCGGTACCCAACCCTAACCCCACGTCCCCCTGCCGGTACCCAACCCCACGTCCCCCTGCCGGTACCCCAACCCACGTCCCCCTGCCGGTACCCAACCCCAACCCACGTCCCCCTGCCGGTACCCAACCCCAACCCACGTCCCCCTGCCGGTACCCAACCCCAACCCACGTCCCCCTGCCGGTACCCAACCCCACCCCACGTCCCCCTGCCGGTACCCAACCCCACGTCCCCCTGCCGGTACCCAACCCCACGTCCCCCTGCCGGTACCCAACCCCACGTCCCCCTGCCGGTACCCAACCCCACGTCCCCCTGCCGGTACCCAACCCCACGTCCCCCTGCCGGTACCCAACCCCACGTCCCCCTGCCGGTACCCAACCCCACGTCCCCCTGCCGGTACCCAACCCCAACTCCCCCTGCCGGTACCCAACCCCACGTCCCCCTGCCGGTACCTAACCCCAAGTCCCCCTACCGGTACCCAAGCCTAACCCCAAGTCCCCCTGCCGGTACCTAACCCCAAGTCCCCCTGCCGGTAACCCACCCAAAGTCCCCCTGCGGTACCCAAACCTAACCCCAAGTGCCCCTGCCGGTACCCAAACCTAACCCCAAGTCCCCCTGCCGGTACCCAAACCCAAGTCCCCCTGCCGGTACCCAACCCCACGTCCCCCTGCCGGTTCCCAACCCCACCCCCACGTCCCCCCTGCCGGTTCCCAACCCCACCCCCACGTCCCCCTGCCGGTTCCCAACCCCACCCCCACGTCCCCCTGCCGGTTCCCAACCCCACCCCCACGTCCCCCTGCGGTTCCCAACCCCACCCCCACGTCCCCCTGCCGGTTCCCAACCCCACATTCCCCTGCCAGTACCCCACCCCACGTCCCCCCTGCCGGTACCCAACCCAACCCCCCCTGCCGGTACCCACCCCACCTCCCCCTGCCGGTACCCAACTCACGTCACCCTGCCGGTACCCAACACGTCCCCCTGCCGGTACCTAACCGTAACCCACGTCCCCCTACCAGTACCAGAAGATCTACAGGAGGGAGATATTTATCCTCTTCAGACCCAAAGAAAGCAGTGTGTACTCACCAGCACCATGGCCGAGCCGCAGGTCAGCAGGATACAGAAAGCCAAGAAGACGTTGAGTGGCCAGGGAGGCAACGAGGGGAACAGGAATGAACTGATCACTGTTACCTAGGGAACACAATCACCACCTAACTGATCAAATTGAAACAACAAGACAAAAGGCCCCTCAAATCAGTGGGTGATCTGGTAAGTGGGTGATCTGGTCAGCATGAAACTACCAGGACCAGCAGAGACACACCTCTCACAGTATGGACCTACCAGGACCAGCACACACTGTGGAGAACCTGAAACAATCACATCCTCACCCCTCATTGGAGGACCTGAAATATTTCAAGTATATATTCACTCCACCCTTCAGAAGGCCACAGATCACCCTTCAGAAGGCCACAGATCACCCTTCAGAAGGCCACAGATCACCCTTCAGAAGGCCACAGATCACCCTTCAGAAGGCCACAGATCACCCTTCAGAAGGCCACAGATCACCCTTCAGAAGGCCACAGATCACCCTTCAGAAGGCCACAGATCACCCTTCAGAAGGCCACAGATCACCCTTCAGAAGGCCACAGATCACCCTTCAGAAGGCCACAGATCACCCTTCAGACAGCCACAGATCACCCTTCAGACAGCCACAGATCACCCTTCAGAAGGCCACAGATCACCCTTCAGAAGGCCACAGATCACCCTTCAGAAGGCCACAGATCACCCTTCAGAAGGCCACAGATCACCCTTCAGACAGCCACAGATCACCCTTCAGACGGCCACAGATCACCCTTCAGAAGGCCACAGATCACCCTTCAGAAGGCCACAGATCACCCTTCAGAAGGCCACAGATCAACCCATCTTTCCCAGTATATCATCATTCTACCATTTCCTCTCCCAATTCCCTTTTTTTACTAGGCAAGTTAAGAACAAATCCCAATTTCCTGATATCTAATTGGTAGTTACAGTCTTGTCTCATCGCTGCAACTCCCGTACGGACTCGGGAGAGGCGAAGGTTGAGAGCCATGCGTCCTCCGAAACACAACCCAACCAAGCCGCACTGCTTCTGAAGCCTGCAACACCAATGTGTCGGAGGAAACACCATACACCTGACGACCTGGTCAGGGTGCACTGCACCCGGCCCGCCACAGGAGTCGCTAGTGCGCGATGAGACAAGGATATCCCTCCCGGCCAACGCTGGGCTAATTGTGCATCGCCCCATGGACCTCCCGGTCATGGCCGGCTGCGACAGAGCCTGGGCTCGAACCCAGAATCTCTGGTGGCACAGCGAGCACTGCGATGCAGTGCCTTTGACCACTGCACCACCCGGGAGGAACCAAGAACACATTCTTATTTACAATGACAACCTAGGAACAGTGGGTTAACTGCCTTGTTCAGGGGCAGAACAACAGATGTTTACCTTGTCAGCTCTGGGACTCTATCCAGCAACCTTTCGGTAACTAGCACAACGCTCTAACCACTAGGCTAGTGTAGTCATTCATGTTTAACAGTATTACTGTACAGAGTGAGTCCAACTTGTGTGACTTGTTAAGCACATTTTTACTCCTGAACTTATTTAGGCCATAACAAAGTGGTTGAAAACGTACAAAACATTCCAGCTTCTCATTTTCTATAAAAATTTGTAAAAATGTCTAAAAACACAATACCGTTATGGGGTATTGTGTGTAGGTCAGTGACACAAAACTTTGAATGTAATCTATTTTAAATTCAGGCTGTAACAACATGTGGAGACAGTCCAGGGGTACTTACTACAACGAGCAGGGATGTCAGTCCTCCAACCACCAGGTTGATGGCTCTGTCCTGCAAGGGAAAGAGGACATTACATGAGAGAAGCCAATAACACACTGTGGCGGTCATGACATTTTGTCAGCCAGTTAGTCATGCAAAAGACTGCTGGTCTCACGGTAATTGACCGTTAATTAACATAAACATGTTTAGCATCTCCAGGCCTCCACACATACAAGCCACTGATTGAAACATCTACATTTTGAAAAGTCTAATAAATATATTTTAATAAACACCGTCACAATAAATCCATTATTGATTTTAGACAGGTTAAAAGAAACATGATGAAGAAAATGTATTTCAGAAGGACAGAATATGAGTTGGTCTACTATATGTTATCTGGCTATGCTCTGTCATAGGCTGTAGGCTTGTTCATTGAGCTGACAAGATATGCTTATAAGTCCCCCGTCATTGTTTTACATATGATTTTATAGTAGGAAGAATATAATTTAGCTGAATAACATAGAAAAGGATATTTTTCCCATTCCGGAGCAGAGCCACATGTAAAAGTGTTCACTTGAAACAGATCCTATGCCCCAGATTGAGTTATTCGAAACAGATCCTATGCCCCAGATTGAGTTATTCGAAACAGATCCTATGCCCCAGATTGAGTTATTCGAAACAGATCCTATGCCCCAGATTGAGTTATTCGAAACAGATCCTATGCCCCAGATTGAGTTATTCGAAACAGATCCTATGCCCCAGATTGAGTTATTCGAAACAGATCCTATGCCCCAGATTGAGTTATTCGAAACAGATCCTATGCCCCAGATTGAGTTATTCGAAACAGATCCTATGCCCCAGATTGAGTTATTCGAAACAGATCCTATGCCCCAGATTGAGTTATTCGAAACAGATCCTATGCCCCAGATTGAGTTATTCGAAACAGATCCTATGCCCCAGATTGAGTTATTCGAAACAGATCCTATGCCCTATTTTTTTTTCTACCTTTATTTAACCAGGTAGGCCAGTTGAGAACAAGTTCTCATTTACAACTGCAACCTGGCCAAGATAAAGGAAAGCAGTGCGACATAAACACAGAGTTACACATGGAATAAACACACAGTCCATAACACAATAGGAAAAATATATATATACAGTGTTTGCAAATGGGGTAAGATTAGGGAGTTAAGGCAATAAATAGGCCATAGTGGCGAAGTAATTACAATATAGCAATTAAACACTGGAGTGATAGATGTATAGAACATGAATGTGCAAGTAGAGATACTGGGGTGCAAAGGAGTAAAAAAAATAATTTATACAGTATAGGGATGAGGTAGTTGGATGGGCTATTTACAGATGGGCTGTGTACAGGTGCAGTGATCTGTGAGCTGCTCTGACAGCCGATGCTTAAAGCTAGTGAGGGAGATATGAGTCTCCAGCTTCAGTGATTTTTTTTGCAATTCGTTCCAGTCATTGGCAGCAAAGAACTGGAAGAAAAGGCGGCCAAAGTAGGAATAGGCTTTGGGGGTTACCAGTGAAATATACCTGCTGGAGCGTGTGCTACGGGTGGGTGCTGCTATGGTGACCAGTGAGCTGAGATAAGGCGGGGCTTTACCTAGCAGAGACTTATAGATTACCTGCAGCCAGTGGGTTTGGCGAGGAATATGAAGCGAGGGCCAGCCAACGAGAGCATGCAGGTCGCAGTGGTGGGTAGTATATTGGGCTTTGGTGACAAAACGGATGGCACTGTGATAGACTACTCAGAAAATTGGATGTAGAGTGTTGGAGTCTATTTTATCGCCGAAGTCAAAGATCGGTAGGGTGGTCAGTTTTACGAGATTGTGTTTGGCAGCATGAATGAAGGATGCTTTATTGTGAAATAGGAAGCCGATTCTAGATTTAATTTTATATTGGAGATGCTTAATGTGAGTCTGTAGGGAGAGTTTACAGTCTAACCAGACACCTAAGTATTTGAAGTTGTCCACATATTCTAAGTCAGAACCGTCCAGAGTAGTGTTGCTGGACGGGCGGGCAGGTGCGGGCAGCGATCGGTTGAAGACATTGCATTTAGTTTTACTTGCATTTAAGAGCAGTTGGAGGCCACGGAAGGAGAGTTGTCTGGCATTGAAGCTCGTCTGGAGGTTAGTTAACGGTGTCCAAAGAAGGGCCAGAAGGACACAAAATGGTGTCACTAGCAGAAAGAGCGACACAAAATGGTGTCATCTGCGTAGAGGTGGATCAGATAATCACCAGCAGCAAGAGCGACATTATTGATGTATACAGAGAAAAGAGTCGGCCCGAGAATTGAACCCTGTGGCACCCCCATAGAGACTGCCAGAGGTCCAGACAACAGGTCCTCTGATTTGACACACTGAACTCCGTCTGAGAAGTAGTTGGTGAAACAGGCGAAGCAGTCATTTGAGAAACCAAGGCTGTTAAGTCTGCCGATAAGAATGTGGTGATTGATGGAGTCGAAAACCTCGGCCAGGTCTATGAAGACGGCTGCACAGTATTGTCTTTTGTCGATGGCTGTTATGATATCGTTTAGGACCTTGAGCATGGCTGAGGTGCACCCATGACCAGCTCGGAAACCAGATTGCATAGCGGAAAAGGTACTGTGGGATTCGAAATGGTCGGTGATCTGTTTGTTAACTTAGCTTTCGAACACCTTAGAAAGGCAGGGTAGGATAGATATAGGTCTGTAACAGTTTGGGTCTAGAGTGTCTCCCCCTTTGAAGAGGGGGATGACCGTGGCAGCTTTCCAATCTTTGGGGATCTCAGACGATACGAAAGAGAGGTTGAACAGGCTAGTAATAGGGGTTGCAACAAATGCGGCAGATCATTTAAAAAAAGAGAGGGTCCAGATTGTCTAGCCCGGCAGATTTGTAGGGGTCCAGATTTTGAAACTCTTTCAGGACATCAGCGATCTGGATTTGGGTGAAGGAGAAATGGAGGTTTGGGCAAGTTGCTGTGGGGGGTGCAGGTCTCTTAGAGTAGGGGTAGCCAGGTGGAAAGCATGGCCAGCTGTCGAAAAATGCTTATTGAAATTCTCAATTATAGTGGATTTATCAGTGGTGACAGTGTTTCCTAGCCTCAGTGCAATGGGCAGCTGGGAGGAGGTGCTCTTATTCTCCATGGAATTTACAGTGTCCCAGAACTTTTTGGAGTTTGTGCTATAGGATGCAAATTTCTGTTTGAAAAAGCCAGCCTTTGCTTCCCTAGATGCCTGTGTATATCGGTTCCTAACTTCCCTGAAAAGTTGCATATCGCGGGGGCTATTCGATGCTAATGCAGAACGCCACAGGATGTTTTTGTGCTGGTCAAGGGCAGTCAGGTCTGGAGTGAACCAAGGACTATATCTGTTCCTGGTTCATTTTTTAAAAAATGTTTAAGATGGTGAGGAAAGCACTTTTAAAGAATAACCAGACATCTTCTACTGTCGGAATGAGGTCAATATCCTTCCAGGATTCCTGGGCCAGGTCGATTAGAAAGGCCTGCTCACTGAAGTGTTTTAGGGAGCGTTTGACAGTGATGAGGGGTGGTCGTTTGACCGCAGACCCATTACAGACGCAGGCAATGAGGCAGTGATCGCTGAGATCCTGGTTGAAGACAGCAGAGTTGTATTTAGAGGGCAGGTTGGTCAGGATGATATCTATGAGGGTGCCCGTGTTTACAGATTTGGGGTTGTACCTGGTAGGTTCATTGACAATTTGTGTGAGATTGAGGGCATCAAGCTCAGATTGTAGGATGGCCGGGGTGTTAAACATGTCCCAGATTAGGTCACCTAACAGTACAAGCTCTGAAGATGGCTCGGGGGGGGGCAATCAATTTACATATGGTGTCCAGGGCACAGCTAGGGGCATAAGGTGGTCTATAACAAGCAGCAACGGTGAGACTTGTTTCTGGTAAGGTGGATTTTTAGAAGTAGAAGCTCAAATTGTTTGGGCACAGACCTGGATAGTATGATAGCATGAACACTGCAGGCTGTCTCTGCAGTAGATTGCAACTCCGCCCCTTTATCAGTTCTGTCTTGTCGGAAAATGTTATAGTTAGAGATGGAAATTTCAAGATTTTTGGTGTCCTTCCTAAACCAGGTTTCAGACACGGCTAGGACATCCTGGTTGGCAGAGTGTGCTAAAGCAGTGAGTAAGACAAACTTAGGGAGGAGGCTTCTGATGTTAACATGCATGAAACCAAGGCTTTTATGGTTACAGAAGTCAGCAAATGATAGCGCCTGGGGAATGGGAGTGGAGCTAGACACTGCAGAGCCTGGATTAACCTCCACATCACCAGAGGAACAAAGGAGGAGTAGGATAAGGGTACGGCTAAAGGCTAAAATAACTGATCGTCTAGTACGTTCAGAACAGAGTAAAGGGAGCAGATTTCTGGGCATGGTAGAATAGATTCAAAGCATAATGTACAGCCACAGGTATGGTAGGATGTGAATACAGTGGAGGTCAACCTAGGCATTGAGTGACGATGAGAGGTTTTGTCTCTAGAGACATTTAGACCAGGTGAGGTCACTGCATGTGTGGGAGGTGAAACAAAAGGGCTAGCTAAGGCATATTGAGTTATTTGGAACAGGTCCTATACCCTAGGTTCAGTTATTTGAAACAGGTCCTATGCCCTAGGTTCAGAGTTATTTGGAACCGGTCCTATGCCCTAGGTTCAGAGTTATTTGGAACAGGTCCTATGCCCTAGGTTCAGAGTTATTTGGAACAGGTCCTATACCCTAGGTTCAGAGTTATTTGGAACAGGTCCTATGCCCTAGGTTCAGAGTTATTTGGAACAGGTCCTATGCCCTAGGTTCAGAGTTATATGGAACAGGTCCTATACCCTAGGTTCAGAGTTATTTGGAACAGGTCCTATACCCTAGGTTCAGAGTTATTTGGAACAGGTCCTATACCCTAGGTTCAGAATTATTTGGCAACTGTAGTTTTGAATGATACAAACCTTAGAATGACCTAGAAAAACAACACATATGGGCTGCTTGATGTGACTAGGCTGTTGATAATTTGAGAACATTGCAGAGAAAGCTTGCCCTCTGTTCCTTGCCTAAGGCTACACATGCGGTTCTCTCATCAACTGATCATATTGTCACCCAACTGACTATTCGCAATTTCATCTGGTCTTTACTAATACGGTGCATTTGGAAAGTATTCAGACCCCTCAACTTTTTCCACACGACAAAGCATAAAACAGGTATTGGAAATATAACATTTACATTAGTATTCAGACCCTTTACTCAGTACTTTGTTGAAGCACCTTTGGCAGCAATTACAGCCTCGAGTCTTCTTGGGTCTGACGCTACAAGCTTGGCACACCTGTATTTAGGGAGTTTCTCCCATTCTTCTCTGCAGATCCTCTCAATCTCTGTCAGGTTGGATGGGGGAGCATTGCTGCACAGCTATTTTCTGGTCTCTCCAGAGATGTTCAAATCGGGTTCAAGTCTAGGCTCTGGCTGGGCCACTCATGGACATTGAGACTTGTCCAGAAGTTGCACCTTCGCCCCAGTCTGAGGTCCTGAGCAGGTTTTCCTCAAGGTACCTCCATTCATCTTTCCCTCAAGCTGACGTCCCCACAGCATGATGCTGCCACCACCATGCTTCGCAGTAGGTATGGTGACAGGTTTCCTCCAGACATGATGCTTGGCATTCAGGCCAAAGAGTTCAATCTTGGTTTCATCAAACCAGAGAATCTTGTTTCTCATGGTCTGAGTCTTTAGGTGCCTTTTACTGAGGAGTGGCTTCCGTCTGACCAACCTACCATAAAGGCCTGATTGGTGGAGTTCTGCAGAGAAGGTTGTCCATCTTGAAGGTTCTCCCATGTCCACAGAGGAACTCTAGGTGATCTGTCAGTGACCATCTGGGTTTTTATTTTTTTTAACCTTTATTTTACTAGGCAAGTCAGTTAAGAACAAATTCTTATTTTCGATGACGGCGGGTTAACTGCCTGTTCAGGGGCAGAACGACAGATTTGTACCTTGTCAGCTCGGGGATTCGAACTTGCAACCTTTCGGTTACTAGTCCAATGCTCTAACCACTAGGCTACCCTGCCGCCCCAGGTTCTTGGTCACCTCCTTGACCAAGGCTCTTCTCCCTCGATTGCTCAGTTTGGCCAGGCGGCCAGCTCTAGGAAGAGTCTTTGTGGTTCCAAACTTCTTCCATTTAAGAATGATGGAGGCCACTGTTCTTGGAGCCTTCAGTGCTGCAGAAATGTTTGGGTACCCTTCCCCAGATCTGTGTCTCGACACAATCCTCTCTCTACGGACAATTCCTTCAACCTCGTGGCTTGGGTTTTGCTCTGACATGCACTGTCAACTGTGGGACCGTTCTCTCCCAGACTCATGGATAGACATGTTGGAGTATAGGCTCGACCAGTTATGTACCAAAGACATCTTAAATCAGTTTTTTTTAAATGTTTTTCTGCCATGTGCAATATGCGATATGTATTGTATAACAGCACAATCATTATTTTAATTCATTTTTTGGGGGGGGTGGGGGCTCATATACAGGCCTATGAATGAGCTGTCAGATGGTCTATGGGTGTTCTGAATTAATCATCACCTTAGAAAGCACTGTCCATTTCATTGTGTTGGGCTTTGGAACAGCATCCACAACGACCATGTTATACACTGGTTCAACCTGCTGTTGAACTTCTTTCTTCAAATTGATCATCACAGTGAGGTGAGTTGTAAAAGCATGATACTGTTGTGATGATAAGTGTTTGATTGTCATTGATGTCAGAGTGGTTAGAGGGACATGGAGCCATTAGGACCTGATGGTTAGAGGGACATGGAGCCATTAGGACCTGATGGTTGTTAGTGAGTTAGGTACTACCAACGCATGTCCAGAGTGCAGAAGAGGAGACTGAAGACTGTGGGTGTGGCGGTAATATGGTCACCGCAACAGCCGTACACACACACAGCAGGCGTACCCGAGCAGAGGTTTCTCCAAACAGCAGTCTGTTGTCAAGGCCGCTGGTGCCATATGTTCTGGTGGTGAAATCATTGGTAGTGAAGTCATCCATGGCTCAGCAGCTCCACCCCATGGACACACAGAGGAACTGCATGCTAGTGGCTCCACAGGGGCAGGCCTTACCGGACAGGAAGCAGGGCCAGCCAACCAGATGCCTGACCTGAAGGGTGGGAGGAATAGGAGATGGAAGTTAATAGCCTGTCCCTCACCCCATAAAGGGACTGGCTAAAACACCCCCTCCCCTACTTCCCTTTCTGATTCCCCCTATTACTCTACCTCCTCTCTCTCCTTGATCCCCTCTCATCTCTGCCCCCAGCCCAATCCCAAATCCCCCCCTAGACGTTGTGTCATGTTTCTTCTCTATCCCAGCTCCACCCTAGCTCCAGCCCAGCTCTACCCTAGCTCCAGTCCAGCTCTACCCTAGCTCTATTCTAGCTCAGCTCTACCCCACCCTAGCTCTACCCTAGCTCTAGCCCAGCTCTACCCCAGCCCTAGCTCTACTCTAGCTCTACCCTAGCTCTAGCCCAGCCCTAGCTCTAGCCCAGCCCTACCCCTAGCCCAGCAGTATGTTAATGCATGGTGCAGAAGACCATTCTAGGCCAGCTCTACCCTAAGCCCTAGCTCTAGCCCTATCCCAGCCCTACCCTAGCTCTAGCCTAAGCCCTAGCCCAGCTCTACCCTAGCTCTAGCCCTATCCCAGCCCTTCCCTAGCTCTAGCCCTATCCCAGCCCTACCCTAGCCCAGCAGTATGTTACTGCACGGTGCAGAAGACCATTCTAGGCCAGCTCTACCCTAAGCCCTAGCCCAGCTCTACCCTAGCTCTAGCCCTATCCCAGCCCTACCCTAGCTCTAGCCTAAGCCCTAGCCCAGCTCTTCCCTATCCCAACCCTACCCTAGCCCAGCTCTAGCCCAGCAGTATGTTACTGCACGGTGCAGAAGACCATTCTAGGCCAGAGAGCAGAGACTGTTTCCTGTTGCAACAACATTCTGGGTGAAAAGGCAGAGCCTCCAGCTCCATCCCAGCCTGGGCTACATAACACATCATAACCCTAAGAGCTGCTGCATGGGATCATGTGAACAGCTACACTGAAAACAACAGCAATCCCCCAACCGGAGTCTAAATGGCCTTGCTAGTTACAAACATTTTTATATATATATAATTTTTTAAACCTTTATTTAACTAGGCAAGTCAGTTAAATATTTTATTTGACAATGACGGCCTACCGGGGAACAGTGGGTTAACTGCCTTGTTCAGGGGCAGAATGACAGATACCTGCCTCCCCAACCGCCGGGCTACCTGTCGCCCCAACCTGCCGGGCTACCTGCCGCCCCAACCTGCCGGGCTACCTGCCACCCCAAATCAAATCAAATTGTATTTGTCACATACACATGGTTAGCAGATGTTAATACGAGTGTAGCTAAATGCTTGTGCTTCTAGTTCTGACAATGCAGTAGTAACTAGAGGTCGACCGATTAATCGGAATGGCCGATTAATCAGGGCCGATTTCAAGTTTTCATAACAATCGGAAATCTGTATTTTTGGGCGCCGATTTGCTGATTTAATTAAAAAAAGATATCTTTATTTAACTAGGCAAGTCAGTTAAGAACACATTCTTATTTTCACTGACGGCCTAGGAACGGTGGGTTAACTGCCTCGTTCAGGGGCAGAACGACAGATTTTCCCCTTGTCAGCTCGGGGGATCCAATCTTGCAACCTTACATTTAACTAGTCCAACACAATAACGACCTGCCTCTCTCTCGTTGCACTCCACAAGGGGCCTGCCTGTTACGCGGATGCAGTAAGCCAAGGTAAGTTGCTAGCTAGCATTAAACTTCTTATAAAAAACAATCATGATCACTAGTTAATTACACATGGTTGATATTACTAGATATTATCTAGCGTGTCCTGCATTGCATATAATCTGACTGAGCATACAAGCATACAAGTATCTGACTGAGCGGTGGTAGGCAGAAGCAGGCGCATAAACATTCATTCAAACAGCACTTTCGTGCGTTTTGCCAGCAGCTCTTCGTTGTGAGTCAAGCATTGCGCTGGTTATGACTTCAAGCCAATCAACTCCCGAGTTGAGGCTGGTGTAACCGAAGTGTAATGTCTAGCTAGTTAGTGTGCGCTAATAGCGTTTCAAACGTCACTCGCTCTGAGACTTAACGCTGCTTCGATGGTGGCTGTTGTCGTTGTGTTGCTGGTTCGAGCCCAGGGAGGAGCGAGGAGAGGGACGGAAGCTATACTGTTACACTGGCAACACTAAAGTGCCTACAAGACATCCAATAATCAAAGGTTAATGAAATTCAAATGGTAGAGAGGGAAATAGTCCTATAATAACTACAACCTAAAACTTCTTACCTGGGGATATTGAAGACTCATGTTAAAAGGAACCAACAGCTTTCGTATGTTCTCATGTTCTGAGTGTAACGGATGTGAAACTGCTAGCTAGTCAGCGGTGGTGTGCGCTAAATAGCGTTTCAATCGGTGACGTCACTTGCTCTGAGACCTTGAAGTAGTGGTTCCGGGCCTTTTGTGGAGCGATGGGTAACGATGCTTCGTGGGTGACTGTTGATGTGTGCAGAGGGTCCCTGGTTCGCACCCGGGTATGGGCGAGGGGACGGTCTAAAGTTATACTGTTACATGAGCAAGGAACTTAAACGTTAGCTTTCTTACATAGCACATATTGCACTTCTCCAACACTTTGTTTTTGCATTATTTAAACCAAATTGAACATGTTTCATTATTTACTTGAGGCTAAATTGATTTTATTGATGTATTATATTAAGTTAAAATACGTGTTCATTCAGTATTGGGAAACCAACCGGGCTAGGACATACGGGAAACCAACCGGGCTAGGACATACGGGAAACCAACCGGGCTAGGACATACGGGAAACGAACTGACGAGGATATACGGGAAACCATACGGGCTAGGACATACGGGAAACCAACCGGCTAGGACATACGGGAAACCAACCGGGCTAGGACAAACGGGAAACCAACCGGGCTAGGACAAACGGGAAACCAACTGGGCTAGGACATACGGGAAACCAACCGGGCTAGGACATATGGGAAACCAACCGGGCTAGGACATACGGGAAACCAACCAGGCTAGGACATACGGGAAACCAACCGGGCTAGGACATACGGGAAACCAACCGGGCTAGGACATACGGGAAACCAACCGGGCTAGGACATACGGGAAACCAACCGGGCTAGGACATACGGGAAACCAACCGGGCTGGAAACATACGGGAAACCAACCGGGCTGGGACATACGGGAAACCAACCGGGCTAGGACATACGGGAAACCAACCGGGCTAGGACATACGGGAAACCAACCGGGCTAGCTAAATCACTTGTAAATAGTCGGCTAACAGCTGGTAGTCGTTAGGCTTGCTAGCTAGTTTAGCTGTGTTGGGCGCTGACCTCGCAGATCTTAATTTAACATTCATTTTAAACACTCATCAAAGCTCACAAAACATATCTACGAGTTTAATAGAAGACGGCTAGCTAGTAAGCCTGCTGGTTATCTAACGGCAGTTTGTTACTGATAGCATGTCCGCTAACAATAACACTACTAGGACGGCTCCAATCAGCTGCTCAAAACACCTATTTCAAAGGTTGAACCAAACGTCTACTTTGTTTCAATGTACTTACGTGTCAGAGCATAATAAGAGGTTGTGTTTCAGATGAATATGTGTCAACTACTTGTCACTTATCCAGTGACTCCAAAACTTCCAGGAGCAAAATGATTCTGATCGGCTCAACCAGAAATTACAGCCGGGCAGCTTAAAGGGAACGTGACAGTACTCTTAAAGGCAAAATATCTTATTACAGCGGTACACATTTCGGCAAGAGTTGACATGATTCAATACAGTGTACTAACCTATTTCACATGCATTAATGGGTCTGTTTTAATTGATTTGATGAGTGTAGATTAATGCAAACCTTTTTTAGGGACACCATTCTGCAGAAATGTTTGTGGTAATCCCAGTGGTGGAAAAAGTACCCAATTTGTCATACTTGAGTTTAATTTTTTTATTTTAATTTATTTAACTAGGCAAGTCAGTTAAGAACTAATTCTTATTTACAATGACGGCCTAGGAACAGTGGGTTAACTGCCTGTTCAGGGGCAGAACGACAGATTTGTACCTTGTCAGCTCGGGGGTTTGAACTTGCAACCTTCCGGTTACTAGTCCAACGCTCTAACCACTAGGCCGCACCGTAAAAGTATAGATACCTTAATACCTTAAGTAAAAGTCACCCAGTAAAATACTACTTGAGTAAAAGTCTAAAAGTATTTGTTTTTAAATATACTTAAGTATCAAAAGTACATTTCATTGCTAAAATATACTTAAATATCAAAAGTAAAAGTATAAATTGTTGTTTTGAAAATGTATGGATAGCCAGGGGCACACTCCAACACTCAGACATTATTTACAAAACATACATGTGTTTAGTGAGTCCGCCAGAACATACCCAGTAGGGATGACCACGCATTCTCTTGATAAGTGTGTAAATTTCACAATTTTCCTGTTCTGCTAAGCACTCAAAATGTAAGGAGTGCTTTGGGTTGTCAGGGAAAATGTATGGAATAAAAAGTACAATATTGTCTTTAGGGATGTAGTGAAGTAAAAGTTGTAAAAAATATGAATAGTAAAGTACAGATACCCAGAAAAACTACTTAAGTAGAACTTTCCAGTAATTTTACTGAAATACTTTACACCAGTGGAAAATCCAGTCGTTATCTTCATATCATATGAATGATCATTGTAGACTTGTAAGTATATTTGTCAGGACCAATACTTAACCCAATAGTTGGGTTAACTGTCATACCAGTTCAGCTCTCAGTCCACTCTAACTGAGCCCCATATCCCCCACAGGAGTACCCAGGAGGATGCAACTTTACACAACATTCATATAGAAATGTATGTTTATAGAATAACCATGAATGTCATGCAGCAGAACATGTGCTCAGCAGCTCTATGTTGTATTTGGGAGTACTGGTATATATATGTGAATCATAGTTAGTGTACTGGTATGTGAATATCCCTGTTAGGGGGTCAGACTTTAGGTATTTTATTTAGTTGACGGTAATCCCAGTCCTCATACTAACGTCACAATATCACATGATGAGGGTGTGATAGCCCCAGTCTATAATCCCCTCTCACACAGTTCAATAGTTCATCTGGATCCACAACAAAACACTAATCAAAAGGACCCTTATAACACACACATACCTCCCATCACAGGTTCACACACATCAGACAGCTTTAGCCTCACACCCTTTATTCAGTGAACTGGTCAACATTCCACAGTTGGGATGGTGCTGCCTTCCTTCCTACAAACGTCTTCTTCAAAAACATGTCAAAAGATATTCAAAATGGAAAAGAGATTGCTGGACACTCCTGACTTAATATGCATAGACCTTCACTTTATGGACTTCCGGTCTTCACATTCTCTTTTTCTGTTGTAGTAATAGAATGTGTTGTCTCGACGCTGAAGCTTTTTCACAAACCCAGTCTCAGGCCACCTGTCGATCTAAGACAAAGAAGCAATGCCACAGTGACACATTCATCTTGTAGTGAACCAACTGTCAGTGGCAATGCTTTTAGCCAGTGATAAGGATTCATTTAAGTTGTTTACCAAGTCAACTTGCTTTACTTGTTTGTATTCCAGTTCATCTCTGTAGCCTGCCTGTTGGAATCTGTATAAGTTCTCCACCTCGTCAGTCCATTGTTTGGCTCTGCTCATGGACTTTGGCGTTGCGTTGCCATCTAAGTAGGCTGCACAAGACATTATGCTGCAGAGAGGATGTCCACAGGCGACCTACAGGAGCAAATAGTGGGCTCAGTTAGACAAGTTCAAGTATCTCTATATACTGACATGGCAGTCATGGACACTGAAATACATAAAGGAAAACTAAATAAACAATAAAACACCATTTTAAAAGAATGGCAATTACATAGTAGGTTATATGGGGAGGGGCATCCTGAATATGAATTAGGTGGCAGAAGTAGGGTAAGGCTGATTTTCTATTTCTCCCCGTCCTCCTGTCCTGGGGGATAGAGAGCAGATGGGTGCAGCAGGTGGTTCTGCCTACCACTTGTAAGATAGCCAGTCTCGATACAGGAAATAGTAGAGGGGAGAGCAGGCAGAACTGCTCTCTTAATTCTTACACACTAACCATCTTATTGCCGAAAACATTTTATCTATACATTTCTTAAGCTGATTTCAGTTTAATATTCGTGCCCGAAACCAATCGAATTGAATTTGCACAGTAACGTTGCCAAACGTACAGTAGCTAACTAGCTAACGCCAATATTTGAATTAAACTTGCTAGCACTAGCTTCAGGCTATGATATAATATAGAAGTCACAGTTAGAAAATAGACTGAATCTGGCTAGCTAGCTATACATTTGTTTCTCAATTTGATTAAGTAGCTGATACCACATGTTACTTACAGCTGAACGGGGCAAAACTCACAGATCCAAGAGATGATGACGAGGAGGCTTGTCTTTAGTTGCCTAGCAACCCAATATTCCTTCCTCCCTTCCCTCCTTCCTTCCTTCTTCTTCTTCTTCTTCTTCTTCTTCTTCTTCTTCTTCTTCTTTAACAATGTGTTGTTATGGTAATTGTCTACTGGTAGCACAGATATATGCTAGCAACCCAACCTTCCTTCCTTCTTCTTCTTCTTCTTTAACAATGTGTTGTTATGGTAATACTGGTAGCACAGATATATGCTAGCAACCCAACCTTCCTTCCTTCTTCTTCTTTAACAAGGTGTTGTTATGGTAATACTGGTAGCAAAGATAAATGCTGGCAACGTAGTTATTGTGAGCAGGTTTAAATTCAGATACAATGCTGACAGTGGAAACGTTTTGGCTCCCATCCACTAGGTGGCTTAGCTAACGGCAGCTATTCAAGTATCCTGACCAAAATGCGCCGAAATGTCAGCTAGTCAACGAGTGGGTTGAAGTTGAGGAAATTATTGGAGCTAATCTTCAGTCCAAATGAGTTCGTTCGCGGGTCGCATGAAGGAGTATCCCAACATGTCGCTGGATCGGTTTGACAGGGAGAATCTACATGCAAGGGCTTATTTTTTATCTCACTGCCACAAAGGTAAAGAAAGACTCTTTGAGATACAGTGAGAGCCAAACAGCAGTTAGCTAAAGATACCTAGCCAGTATGTGCTCTTAACTGGCACACAGTGGACATGTAACTAGCTAACGTTAGCTCTACTTACATCATGTATTTTCTGCAGATCACATGAAGGGGCTGAAGGGGCCTCTATTGAAAAGAAAGCTGAAATTCAGGTGATATCACGTTTTATTTGATGGTGTGAAAGTTCAGTGAAACAAAGGATGGCTAACTGATGTTGAAGGTCTAACGTTACTGTCTTTGTTCCAGTCTGACAGTCAAACTGTACTGTTAATTTGTTCCAGTCTGACAGTCAAACTGTACTGTTCATTTGTTCCAGTCTGACAGTCAAACTGTACTGTTCATTTGTAACTAAGGAACTGTTGCTGAGCAATCCAAAATATGCCTTCTGGGAAGATCACATAGTAAGTAGTTAATTGTCAAAAATCTTAGTTATGGACCTATTGCTAGGCAAAATTTGTTTTGTGTAATTTTGATGTGCTTCTGTTTGTCTAGGTTGCTTTGGAACTGGAGAGTCCCACACTAATCACTTTAATAGACGAGGCTTCAGGAGAGGTACGACACCGGTTCATCATTACAACATATATAGGGTCATAAGGGCTGATCGCTGTTAGTTTGCTATATGACTGACTCTTTGATGACTGATATTGTGTGTGGGTGTGTGTCCACAGAAAGAAGAACTTGTGGTGACTCTGCTTCCTGCAGGTCACTGTCCAGGCTCGGTCATGTGAGTATTGTGTGTGCGTGCATGTATGTGTGCTTATGTGGTATCACCTAGCTTGTGTTTGTGGTATCACCTAGCTTGTGTGTGTTTCTGGTAATATGACGTATCACCTAGCTTGTGTGTGTTAGTTAGACTTGGGTGATATACTGCGTTCTGGGGTATTTAGAAATAGCGACAGTGTGATATTTTTGGGGGTGAGGGCCCTCTAACGCTCTGAGCCTCGCGGGGGTGCATGCTACGCCACTGTTTCTAACTATCATTTCCCTAGCTAAGATGTACTGACTAAATGATCTCAGGGGTGCAACTCAATATTACAAAGGTGAGTGTACAAACAATAAGAACACCTTCCTAATATTGAGTTGCCTCCCCCCCCAATTTGTTGGGGCGTGGACACTACAAGATGTCAAAAGCTTTCCACAGGGAAGCTGACCCAATGATTCCCACAGTTGTGTCAAGTTGGCTGGATGTCCTCTGGGTGGTGGACCATTCTTGATACACAAAGGAAACTGTTGAGTGTGAGAAACCCAGCAACGTTGCAGTTCTTGACTCAAACTGCTGCGCTTGGCACCTACTACCATATGCCATTCAAAGGCACTTAAATCTCTTGTCTTTCCCATTCACCCTCTGAATGGCACACATACACAATCCATGTCTCATTTATCTCAAGGCTTAAAAATCCTTCTTTAACACGTCTCCTCCCCTTCATCAACACTGATTGAAATGGATTTAACAAAGTGACAGTAATACGGGATCATAGCTTTCACCTGGTCAGTCTGTCATGGAAAGAGCAGGCGTTCTTAATGTTTTGTGTACAGGCGCACCGGTTTGCGTCAAGAACAGTTTCCCGTGTGTATCAAGAACTAGTACTGTGTTATTTGTATATATTAGTACCAGTCAAAGTTTGGACACCGACTCATTCAAGGAGTTTTCTTTATTTTCACTATTTTATACATGTATACATTATACATATATACATTATACATATATACATTATACATATATACATTATACATGTATACATTATACATATATACATTATACATGTATACATTATACATATATACATTATACATTGTAAAATAGTGAAGACATCAAAACTATGAAACAACACAATCAAAAAAGTGTTAAACAAATCAAAATATATATTTTAAATTCTTCAAAGTAACCTGCCTTTGACAGATTTGCACACTCTTGGCATTCTCTCACCAGCTTCACCTGGAATGCTTCTCCAACAGTCTTGAAGGAGTTCCCACATATGCTGAGCACTTGTTGGCTGCTTTTGCTTCACTCTGCGGTCCAACTCATCCCAAACCATCTCAATTGGGTTGAGGTCTGTTGATTGTGGAGGCCAGGTCATCTGATGCAGCACTCCATCACTCTCCTTCTTGGTCAAATAGCCCTTCCACAGCTTGGAGATGTTTTGGGTCATTGTCCTGTTGAAAAACAAATGATATTCCCCTAAGCGCAGACCAGATGGGATGGCGTATCATTGCAGAATGCTGTGGTAGCCATGCTGATTAAGTGTGCCTTGAATTCTAAATAAATCACAGACAGTGTCACCAGCAAAGCACCATCACCACCACCTCCTCCATGCTTCACGGTGGGAACCACACATGCGTAGATCATCCGTTCACCTACTCAGCGTCTCACAAAGACACGGCGGTTGGAACCAAAAATACAAAATTTGGACTCATCAGCCCAAAGGACAGATTTCCACCAGTCTAATGTCCATTGCTTGTGTTTCTTGGCCCAATCAAGTCTCTTCTTATTATTGGTGTCATTTAGTCGTGGTTTCTCTGCAGCAATTTGACCATGAATGCCTGATTCGGGGTGGCAGGTAGCCTAGTGGTTAGTGTTGGGCCATTAACCGAAAGGTTGGTGGATTGAATCACCGAGCTGCCCCTGAACAAGGCAGTTAACCCACTGTTCCCCGATAGGCCGTCATTGAAAATAAGAAGTTGTTCTTAACTGACTTGCCTAGTTAAATAAAAATGAAAAAAATCACGTAGTCTCCTCTGAACAGTTGATGTTGAGATGTGTCTGTTACTTGAACTCTGTGAAGCATTTGTTTTGGCTGCAATTTCTGAGGCTGGTAACTCTACTGAACTTATCCTCTGCAGCAGAGGTAACTCTGGGTCTTCCTTTCCTGTGGTGGTCCTCATGAGAGCCAGTTTCATCATTGCGCTTGATGGTTTTTTGCGTCTGCACTTGAAAAATGTTCAAAGTACTTTACATTTTCTGGATTGTCTGACCTGTCATGTCTTAAAGTAATGTCGATCATTTCTCTTTGCTCATTTGAAATGTTCTTGCCAAAATAGACTCTTTTACCAAATAGGGCTATGTTCTGTATACCACCCTACCTTTCACAACAAACTGATTGGCTCAAATGCATTAACACTTAAACAGGCACACCTGTTGATTTAACTGGATTCCAGGTGACTACCCTCATGAAACTGGTTTGAGAGAATGCCAAGAGTGTGCAATGCTGTCATCAAGGCAAAGGGTGGCTACTTGAGAATCTCAAACTTTTTTTGGTTTCTACATGATTCCATATGTGTTATTTCATAGTTTTGATGTCTTCACTATTATTCTACAATAGCTGAAAATAGTAAAATAAAGAAAAACCTGGAATGAGTAGATTTGTCCAAATTTTTTACTGGCATGGAGATATATTCATTCATTCATTCGTACCGTATACCCCGTTATGGTACAGGAATGATATGATGGTATTGAAAATCTGTATATCTCCCCACCCCTAGTTTGTGTGTGTGTGTGTGGTGTGTGTGTAGGTTCTTGGTAGGAGGGGGCCCAGGTCCGGTGTTGTACACAGGAGACTTCCGACTGGCGACGGGGACGCCTCCCGCATTAGAACTCCTCCACTCTGGGAGCAGGTACACACACACACACATACGTACATACATATACATACATACATACATACATACATACACACAGTGGGCAAAAAGTATTTAGTCAGCCACCAATTGTGCAAGTTCTCCCACTTAAAAAGATGAGAGAGGCCTGTAATTTTCATCATAGGTACACTTCAACAGGATCAGTCGTCCTGTAAGTATATATATATATACACAAAAAATAAAGGGAACACTAAAATAACATCCTAGATCTGAATGAATGAAATATTCTTATTAAATACTTTTTTCTTTACATAGTTGAATGTGCTGACAACAAATCACACAAAAATTATCAATGGAAATCAAATTTATCAACCCATGGAGGTCTGGATTTGGAGTCACACTCAAAATTAAAGTGGAAAACCACACTACAGGCTGATCCAACTTTGATGTAATGTCCTTAAAACAAGTCAAAATGAGGCTCAGTAGTGTGTGTGGCCTCCACGTGCCTGTATGACCTCCCTACAACGCCTGGGCATGCTCCTGATGAGGTGGCGGATGGTCTCCTGAGGGATCTCCTCCCAGACCTGGACTAAAGCATCCGCCAACTCCTGGACAGTCTGTGGTGCAACGTGGCGTTGGTGGATAGAGCGAGACATGATGTGCTCAATTGGATTCAGGTCTGGGGAACGGGCGGGCCAGTCCATAGCATCAATGCCTTCCTCTTGCAGGAACTGCTGACACACTCCAGCCACATGAGGTCTAGCATTGTCTTGCATTAGGAGGAACCCAGGGCCAACCGCACAACATATAGTCTCACAAGGGGTCTGAGGATCTCATCTCGATACCTAATGGCAGTCAGGCTACCTCTGGCGAGCACATGGAGGGCTGTGCGGCCCCCCCAAAGAAATGCCACCCCACACCATGACTGACCCACCGCCAAACCGGTCATGCTGGAAGATGTTGCAGGCAGCAGAACGTTCTCCACGGCGTCTCCAGACTCTGTCACATGTGCTCAGTGTGAACCTGCTTTCATCTGTGAAGAGCACATGGCGCCAGTGGCAAATTTGCCAATCTTGGTGTTCTCTGTCAAATGCCAAACATCCTGCACGGTGTTGGGCTGTAAGCACAACCCCCACCTGTGGACGTCGGGCACTCATACCACCCTCATGGAGTCTGTTTCTGACCGTTTGAGCACACACATGCACATTTGTGGCCTGCTGGAGATCATTATGCAGGGCTCTGGCAGTGCTCCTCCTTGCACAAAGGTGGAGGTAGCGGGGTTGTTACCCTCCTACGGCCTCCTCCACGTCTCCTGATGTACTGGCCTGTCTCCTGGTAGCGCCTCCATGCTCTGGACACTACGCTGACAGACACAGCAAATCTTCTTGCCACAGCTCGCATTGATGTGCCATCCTGGATGAGCTGCACTACCTGAGCCCCTTGTGTGGGTTGTAGACTCCGTCTCATGCTACCACTAGAGTGAAAGCACCGCCAGCATTCAAAAGTGACCCAAACATCAGCCAGGAAGCATAGGAACTGAGAAGTGGTCTGTGGTCCCCACCTGCAGAACCACTCCTTTATTGGGGGTGTCTTGCTAATTGCCTATAATTTCCACCTGTTGTCTATCCCATTTGCACAACAGCATGTGAAATTTATTGTCAATCAGTGTTGCTTCCTACGTGGACAGTTTGATTTCACAGAAGTGTGATTGACTTGGAGTTACATTGTGTTGTTTAAGTGTTCCCTTTATTTTTTTGAGCAGTGTATATTACTTACAGTATAACTACCAAATACTACTTATCATAGTACAATACATAGAACTCCTCCACTCTGGGAGAAGGTACACACATATACTACTTACAGTATATACAGACAAAATGACTACCAAATACTACATAGAAGTTTATCATATCAGAGCTGTGAAGTGGAGCAGAGCATGCTGAGAGGAGTCTAGTGACAAAGTGCCATCCATCCTGTGTTTCCCACCAGTTAGCTCTCGTTGTGTTAACCATTGCCAGTGTGCCTCCATGCTGATTCCATCCATCCTGTGTTTTCCCACCAGTTAGCTCTCGTTGTGTTAACCATTGCCAGTGTGCCTCCTTGCTGATTCCATCCATCCTATGTTTTCCCACCAGTTAGCTCTCGTTGTGTTAATCATTGCCAGTGTGCCTCCTTGCTGATTTGTAAGTGTTTATGCACTTGCCCACATTAGTCATATTTTGTGGTTCTGCTAATGAAGTGCCGTGAGCTAGCTAGGCTACTGCAGGCTTGCTAGATCAGCTTTCAGTGTCATATTTTTTGACATTTAGCCCTGTGTTTGTATAGGATAAGGCATCGCGCCGACAAACAAACATCTTTCTGGTAAGAAGAGGGGCGGG
>NW_022263558.1:0-50355 GCF_002021735.2 Oncorhynchus kisutch | reverse complement strand
CCTACACAGTGTAGGCTACACTACACATTTAACACGTGGTTAGTGGGAAAACAATTCAATGACCATAACATAATGTTGATCTGATTACAGTGGTGGTAAAACACAATGTCTAAAATAATAGTCTACGGTTTCTGTTTTTAAAATATATGGTTGATTTTGCAAATACAGGCATGTTAAATGTTTTGGAAAATGAAATCTCTTGAAACGGCTTTTTATCTGAATATCTTCACATATGGGAAAAATCACCAATATCAATTGTAGTTTAATACACCGTTGCCCAAAAAAGATTTCCTGTGATGGTAATGACTTAGCGTTGTGGTAATGACAGAGTGTGGTGGTAATGACTTAGCGTTGTGGTAATGACAGAGTGTGGTGGTAATGACTTAGCGTTGTGGTAATGACAGAGGTGGTGGTAATGACTTAGCGTTGTGGTAATGACAGAGTGTGGTGGTAATGACTTAGCGTTGTGGTAATGACAGAGTGTGGTGGTAATGACTTAGCGTTGTGGTAATGACAGAGTGTGATGGTAATGACTTAGCGTTGTGGTAATGACAGAGTGTGGTGGTAATGACTTAGCGTTGTGGTAATGACAGAGTGTGGTGGTAATGACTTAGCGTTGTGGTAATGACAGAGTGTGGTGGTAATGACTTAGCGTTGTGGTAATGACAGAGTGTGGTGGTAATGACTTAGCGTGTGGTAATGACAGAGTGTGGTGGTAATGACTTAGCGTTGTGGTAATGACAGAGTGTGATGGTAATGACTTAGCGTTGTGGTAATGACAGAGTGTGGTGGAAATGACATTTCATATAAAACAAATGATGAAAAATACCATGAAACATTTTAATGTCACAGTAGTACATGTTTAATTTGATTGAAGATATAGAACAGACCAATTCATCCCAAAGGTGTTTGATGGGGTTGAGGTCAAGGCTCTGTGCGGGACAGTCAAGTTCTTCCACAACGATCTCAACAAACCATTTCTATGGACCTTGCTTTGGGCGCGGGGATATTGTCATGTTGAAACAAGAAAGTTCTTGAAATTTTCAGGATTGACTGATCATGTCCAATAGTAATGAGGGACTGTTGTTTCTCTTTAATTGTTTGAGCTGTTCTTAGCAATAATATGGACTTAATCTTTTAATAAATAGGGCTTTCTTCTGTATACCAGCCCTACCTTGTCACAATATAACTGATTGGCTCAAACGCACAGAGGAAATAAATTCCACAATTCACTTTTAACTAGGCACACACATTAATTGAAAATATATTCCAGGTGACTATCTCATGAAGCTGGTTGAGAGAATGACAAGAGTGTGCAAATCTGTCATCCAGGCAAAGGGTGGCTGCTTTGAAGAATGTCAAATATATTTTGATTTATATAACACTTTTTGGTTACTACATAATTCTATATGTGCTATTTCATAGTTCACTATTATTCTACTGTACAACACAAAAGGGAAATAAAACTATTCTAAAAGTGGGTAAGAGTTTAAAGCTAAAAGGGGCGTGTCGTCCTCTATCACAAGGGGGTTAGTAACTACACAGACTCATTTTATATCATCCTCTCACTATCACAAGGGTTAGGAACTACACAGACTCATTTCATATCATCCACTCAGTATCATAAGGGTTAGTAATTACACAGACTCATTTTATATCATCCACTCACTATCATAAGGGTTAGTATTATACAGACTCATTCATAGAAATAAAAATAAATAAAAGAAGTGTTTTATTAGGAACCAAAGCCCAGGGACAATATTTCTCATTCAATTCAAGATATGACCCACTGACTATTGGGAATGGAACCAGAGAGGAAGATTGGGTTTCCTTTCTCACACCACTACAGTATTCATTTCAACAGACCCAATCCACGACCAATTGTTATAGTCAACATATGGCCAGTACTATATCGAGAATCAGGACTGTTAAAATGCCTAGTTGATTTATTTAAATAGTCTTCTAGAACTCTGGTATTGATGGTCCATTCAGAGTGACATTGATATGAATATTCAGAGTGAAAGAGCTGAGAACTCACCTGTCACACATTCTTTGCACACATTGAGGATAACAGTACCACCGATGCGGCCCGCTACCAAGGACTGTGGGCTCTCCTTCTCCATGGCCAACGTGAGTAAAACATTTAAACGTGTTAACCCTCGCAAGGCTGCCGGCACAGACAACATCCCGAGCCATGTCCTCAGAGCATGAGCAGACCAGCTGGCTGGTGTGTTCATGGGCATATTCAATCTCTCCCATTCTGCTGTCCTCACATGCTTCAAGATTGCCACCATTGTTCCTGTTCCCAAGAAGGCAAATGTAACTGAACTAAATGACTATCGCCCAGTAGCACTCACCTCTGTCATCATAAAGTGCTTTGAGAGACGAGTCAAGGATCATATCACGTCTACCTTACCTGCCACCCTAGACCCATTTCAATTTGTTTCCAGCCCAATAGATCCACATTGCCCTGTCCTATCTGGACAAGAGGAATACCTATGTAAGAATGCTGTTCATTGACTATAGCTCAGTATTCAACACCATAGTACCCTCCAAGCTCATCTTTAAGCTGGAGGCCCTGTGTCTGAACCCTGCCCTGTGCCACTGCATCCTGGACTTCCTGACGGGCCACCTCCCTGCTGATCCTCAACACTGGGGCCCCACAAGGGTGCGTGCTCAGCCCCCTCCTGTACTCCATGTTCACCCATAACTGTGTGGCCAAGCACGCCTCCATTCAATCATCAAGATTGCAGATGACACAACGTGGCCCTTTTGGGTGTATATTGTGCCCACTCCAGGTTTTACAACGGTCTTAAATTCCTGGTAGAAACTCTCTTTGCTGCCATGGAATAAGGAGGGAGAGCCTATGCAGAACAAAGACATTATTCTTGCCCAAAACCCCTAATCCCCCAAATTGGAGAATTAAACAATATTTATATTTTTGAGACCTGTGATGGCCCACGACTATCTCAACCTTTCCTATTGTGTTAGTAAGGACCACAGCATTTTAGGCAGCCATTGTTCAAAATGTGTTCATTCACACAGTACGATGGGGCATGCACAGGAGGACCAGGAGGTTGATCTTAGACTTCTATTTAGACCTGGGATCCTATCCAGAGTTGACAGGGTGGACAAATCCAGCCTGCCTCTCTCCTTCCACACTGAGTCCAAACCTACAGTCACTGGGTCTAGTTAGCACTGCAGGATCTAGAGATGGCATCAGTAGATAGGTTTCCATTGGCCCAGATTTATTAGACTATGTTTTGTTTTAGCAAAACAATCATTGCAACGTGATGGAAACGGCAGATATTGACAAATCCTTTATCTGTTCGACAGCGGCAGGAAAACATTGAAGTACCACAGTGCAGTGCTGTGAAGGGGTAAGAATGGCACTGCTAAGATCAGAGGTTCCTCTCCTGAGTGCACACCATGAATCTTGAGTACATACCTCGTCCCCTGAATGACCAAGTGATCTTACATACAGGACTTCAAGTTGTAAAATAAGGAAATCCTTTAATGGAGCGGTAGGTTCTGTTTTCACAACAAACAAAAAAACTTATTGTAGTATTTTGTTCATTAGTCCACTGTTACTACAATGCCAAAATGTTGTATGTTGTATGTTAGCAATCAAGTTTTCAAGATAGAGAACTTTCAGTACAGAGGAAAAAGTGAGATGATAATGTAATATAATTTGCATCATCATCACACTTTTTGCTATGTACTGCAGTGTTTCCCAATCCTCGTCCAAGGGGATCCAAGGGGATTTTGCCTTAACCCCCATACACTGGATTCAACTAAGCAACTCAAGGCTTTGAAACAAATAAAGTATGTGAGTGCTAGGGCAGAAACATACATGTACACCCCTTTGGGACCAGGATTGGGGAACACTGCTGTACTGAAAGTCCTCCATCTTGAGAACTTCACTGCTGAAGTGCACATTATTTGGATTGTTTACAGGGTGATGAAACCAAGGTGGACATTTGTAATTTGATTGAACTATTCCTTTAATTAGAGTTCCTTTGGAGCTACATTTAGTTAGAGATGCATTTGCTCTAGGCATGTGTCCTATAAATAAACATTCATTTATTTTATAAAGGAAAACTGCTTTTGTCATCTCATTAAGAAGGCTAGGTGAACCAAACGAGTGTGCTCGCATACTTCCTTAAAAGACCTTTGCTTAAAAAGCAGCAGTAGTACTGTTTGTCCATTTTGAGACGCCATAGATTGCTTTATGTGTTTACAAACATTGCTGGAAGATGGCAATGCAAAAATTGGAGGCAGAACAATGGGGAGTTCTTATAGAACACCAGCAAAAAAAAGACTATTTACATGTTGCTTATGAGTGCATTTCACACTACTTTTGGATAATAATAATAATAGGATTTTTAGGCTTGTATGAATGTCCTGCTTCATATAATGTTTGTGTCATCACAAATCAACTCGATTAAACTTCACTTCAACCAGTAAAAGGGATCTTTTGCTATAGCCCATATCAATGAACATTAGTATTCTATAATCTTAGCGACTGTTCAAGCAAGAATCAAAACATAATTGTAAAGGTATGAGAACCAAAAAAGTGATTTTGTTTAAAAGTAATAAAAACTTAAATCTAGGCTACTGCCTCCAAGAGTAACACGCATCCGTGACGTCAGTGTGTAGTGTACTGGAAAAGGGTCTATTTAACCACTTCCTCAAAATAGTCAGATAACACAAGAAATATGTCATTAATGTTAACGATTTTGCTAAGGAGTTCTTAGTCGTGCAATTTTACATCTAACTGAGATGTTTGGTGCAGTATTTCTCAATGACACAAACTGCAAGAAACAGAGTATTCTGAAGTTTAATGACAACAAAGACTGTCTTGAAGAATCCCTACTGTTGACCAATCACCAACGAAGGGGAGAAGACTTCGGCTTGCCTCAAGGTACAAATATGTGCCCGAACAACCGAAAAAAACCCTTACCGAATGTCCAAAACAAAACAAAATGTCATCAAAATATATGCACAAAATTCTTCTGAATGGGAAGCACGCTGACACCTTATAGACTAACAGAATGTCTGTGTTATAAATGGTTTCACTAGTCCTACATTGTCACAACATAGGGTACAAGGGGGTAATTGCTGACGCAAAAAAAGCAACATTTGTAAAATAAAATTGGTCATGCTTAGGTGAATAAACTGTAAAGGGAAATAAATGGCTACAGTTACCCTGGTAGAAGATTATGGCATAGGGTTTCACACAGGTGTGTTAATCTATTTGATCAGTTTTATTTAGAAATGATTTGGTAAGTAACACTTAAAAGCTAAGTCTAGTTGTCTTTAGTTTTTAAAATAAAATATGTGGGGGGTTGTCACACCCTGACCATAGTTTGCTTTGTATGTTTCTATGTTTTGTTTGGTCAGGGTGTGATCTGAGTGGGCATTCTATGTTGTGTGTCTAGTTTGTCTGTTTCTGTGTTTGGCCTGATATGGTTCTCAATCAGAGGCAGGTGTTAGTCATAGTCTCTGATTGGGAACCATATTTAGGTAGCCTGTTTGGTGTTGGGTTTTGTGGGTGATTGTTTCCTGTGTTAGTGCCACACGGGACTGTTTTCGGGTTTTCACTTTGTTGTTGGGTTATGCGTTAAGTTTTCTAATTTAAAAAACCATGGACAACTACCGCGCTGCTTTTTGGTCCTCCTCTCCTTCAACGGAAGAATCCCGTAACAGTGGTGGGGTGGGGGGAATGGTGTTGCACATGTCACCGTTAATATCAGCACTACCTGCACTTTCATTTTCTTTGTACTTTATTTGTGGATCCTTTTCCATACAATCCATTAAGTACAATTGCACTAAATATTATTTGAATAATGTAAGATTTTAAATCCCAGCAGTCTTTAAAATGACATTCAGGAGCAAAAGGTTTTCAATAGTTTTAAATTCATGAAAATAAATAATTGAATCTAATATTGGAATGGAATATAACATTCGAATACAACATTTAATAACTAACGTAACTAATTAATTCAGTGTAACATTGATGTGGCAACTCTCTCATGCTCTGCTATGGCACGATTCTAATGTGTACATAGGTCACAAATAAAGCTATGCCCAGTAAAATCGGAGCACTCATGAGTTCCACTCCTACACTGCTCCCACCTAATCCAGTCCCCACATGTGACTGAAAACAGGGGGAGAGATGCAAATTTAAAATCCCTCTCTTAAACACTTCGCTAGCTATCTAGTTATTTTACATAAAATGATGTGTAAAACAGCTAAAAGGCTATAACGTGGCATTAACTGTAAAGCTTTCAGTCACTAGTGGAAACATTTACAACTGCAATTAAGTTACATTATCTTTTTAATGTAGGCGATCTGGAAGTAAGGTTGCTAGCTAGCACTCCTAGCAGCTTATGCTAACTAGCTAGCTGGTTAGCATTTAATGCTAGTCAAGTTGCTAGCTAGCAAGTTAGCATAAACTAGTTAACTGGGCTAGTCATTGTCTAAATGACAGGTCGAAACACATTCATAACAATTTAGGGGTAAATAGCCCCCAGGGGCAAGTTACCCCCTAGTAGGGCGGCCTGCCCACAACACACTCATCCAACATATTACTACTTTACTCAAAAACTATCCAAATGTTTCTCTCTAAACAAGTTATTTATCTTAAGGCTTTCCTACTTGTATGTTTAAAAAACAATTATAGATCTAACATCATTGGAATATATCTATAAAAAAAAAAAAGACATCTCAAAAATGTGATCAATTTACCACAAAATCGTTTTGTTTAAATATCTCCAAAAGTTCTATGGATCTGCAGAGAAGAATGGGAGAAACTCCCCAAATACAGGTGTTGCAACCTTGTAGCATCACACCCAAGAAGACAAGGCTGTAATCACTGCTAAATGTTCTTCAACAAAGTCCGGAGTAAAGGGTCTGAATACTTATATAAATGTGATATTTCAGTTTATTACATTTGCAAAAACGGTGTCATAAAATCTAGCGGTCAAAAGGGAAATGGTTCCAATCATTTTTCATTTTAGAAACACTTAAAATAAGGGCTATGTTTTGTGTATGCTTACCCTGGCGTGACGATTTGATAACCATTGACATTCTTCTCGGACAAGGTGACTTTTATCAATATACTCGGCTTTATTTCATCTCACGTTATAAAACACTAATTAGCATCAAACATGTACAAACAACAAATAACTGCAAGCTCCTGCATGTCATCTCTAGCTGACACCTTTGCTAACAGGTATTGTGTCAATTTAAAACTTGCACAAGACAGTTAACAGAATTGACCATTTAAATAAATGTAGTCTACTTATTCATTATTACATTTAGCTAACATTATATAGTTAATTCTGAGATCCTGATCTTTGACTGGATTCGGCAGTCTTGTCCAGATCGTCATGGTATTTGTAGTTCTTTAGGATAGCTACATTAGCATCTAATTAGCATTTTATTTTGGGGGGGTAAATACAGGCGAATATATTGATCAAAGTCACCTTGTTCTAGAGAGATTTACACGGTTATAAAACCGTTTCGCCAGGGTAAGCCTATCTACCACCCTGTGTAAAGCTGGGATATATAAGATACCCCGTAAGAAAAAGCAAAAAGCACACTAAAGAGGAATGGGACAACATTCCACAGGCCATAATCAACAGCTTGATCAACTCTATGTAAAGGAGAAGGGTCCGGGAGGAGGAGGCAGAGGCAGCTTACCCCTTTCTCATGTAATGGGGTACGGCCATGCCAAGGATCCTGGAATGCACGTACTGTTGCACTGTGTTAGTGGGGGAACAGGAAGTTCCGGGCGGGCGCGCACCAGTCTTCAGTTTAAAGAAAGCGCCAGAACTGTGCAGTCAAGAAGATAACCTTTGTGTCCGTTTCAATTTATCACTACAGGTATGTAATAACACGTTTAGACTTTCTAGTGTCGAAAGGATATGTTATACCATGCTAGGTAACAAACCCATTTAGGTATTATCACGTTTGGTTAAGGTTTGATGTGTTATTTTTGTGTCAAACCGAGGGAAGAACGTGATTTAAAAACCATTTTACAAGTCACATAGCTAGAGACTCTGGGTTTGTCTGAATGGATGTACATCGTTTTATCAAGGAAATTTCACAAATAGTAATTTTATTTGAGATTTCTGAGATCGTTTTGCATATTATTGGTTTTCTGTCAAATTCACAAGCTGGTAAAATGGCGGTCCCCAGTCAACGGACTGTTTACGCGTGGAATGTAATGATTTTCTAACGTTGCATGTGTACTAATATTCAGAGACATTCAGTTGTTACGGTCTTTATCTATAAATGTTATTATGGTGTGAACATTAAATACTTTTGGTTTTTGATTGAAGTAATACAGTGAAGACAAGGTTATTAAGAAAAAGAGTGCATAGTGCTGCCTAAAACAAACTGTAACCTTGTACTAAATGGTTTTTGAGTCATGTATGCACACCGAGGTAAAGACAGTTTCAGGTCGGATATTCGCCTGTAGTTTTCCTTACGTCCACCAACAGCAGTTAGGGACCGTCAACATAGTGACAAATCAAAATGTTCAAATTTCAATAGCTCTTTAACTAATACTGCTAACATTTTCAAAACTGGTTGTATCAAACCCGATGTTATACACACACACACATTGCACACCCTTTAGTTTGTCCATTTTCATCTCACATGGTTTTACATGAATTTTTCAACATTTGAAACTTCAATTGCTCCTTGGTCATGTGACCTAATGTCCGCTGACTACCCTTCTATATTGCACACTCTTGTTTGTGTCCTGTAAAATCATGCTCTGCAATGTACATTTTTCATAGTTTCAAATTTGCAATAGCTCCTTGGTCATGTCAATTACACACCTAAGTAGCGCGCAGTGGATATACACCCATATTGCGTTATCTCTAGTCCAGTGTCTTCTATATTGTTGTACATTATTATTAGTTTGACAATTAGGGGGTTCAGTCCAGTGTTGTTTACCCATTTCTTTAGTATTTATCTACAATAATTGGTAGTTCTAAGTACTTATTTTCCCCGTTTACCCCCCACCATATTTAACGGTGTATTTATAGGAGAGAGACATATCTCCTTTCGTCATTAATATCAACCATAAAGGAAAAGGGCAAAGTACGAGAGTCATGCTTTTAATTATCCAAAGCAGCGGTGGAGAGTGAGGTAGGCTGCAGTGGGTTTGCTGGTCAGTACATATACTGAACATGTAACCACAGTAATGGTGGCCAGTAAATCAAAGAATAAAAATGTAATATTGACAAATTAAACAAATAGTAGACCTTTAATCTTTTCCAACATGTCAACAGACACTTAACTTCAATTAAGTATGAAACATTTCACTGTGTTAATTAACTTCCTCTTTATCCCTGGTTGATGTACATGTCAGAGCCTCTTCACTGTGGATGGGGTATAGCATACATTTTCAACAACAGACTGCACTTCCAGTTTGTGTTCTTTACTCTGTTGAACTCGTTTGTCTTCATTCCGAGGCACAGTACATGGAACCACCGCTGGCATGCAAAACATTCAATCTAAAACTAAGCGTATTGCTTTATAAATAATATCAATGCAGTATGACAAATGACGAATTAGCCATCCATTGTGTTATATCATAAATTGTCTTACATGCAGTCAGTCTTTGGGCCACATCCAGGTTCTTTATCAGTGGCACACATGAAGCAGTTGTTGGCTTTGTTGAACTCTGAAATCATAGGCATGAACTGAACACATGGCTGTCCCACACAACTACATAAAGATAAATAATTTACATTTACTTTGAATTAAATGTCGTTAAGCCATTTTTTTAGTAAATCCTCAGCCATTTCTTTTCGCAGTTGCTCCATGTGTTTTTGAAGGTTGCATATCAATTTGGGAGGGGATGTTGGGGAAGTTCTGTGCACCTTCCTTGGCCATCTACACCAACAAATAAAATAGAGTTTTTGACCTAATTGTCACACAACAGCTAACCATTCATTATTGAAAATATAACTATCAAACCTGCATTACAAAGACCCCACAGCTGAAGGTGTCCTGCTGCATGGTGGGAGTTATTTCCCCTCCTTTACACTTTATGTCCGCCCAGTCGTCTTTTCCATGGCGGGATCTTCTCATTTTGAAGTATTACAGCGAAAACATAGCACATATTTATGTTAGACCACCACCAAAACAAAGACAATAGGGAGCCATTTTGTAGAACAAAAGATACGATCACAAAAGCAGAATTAAAAGAAAAATCATTCACTAACCTCTTGAAAATCTTCATCAGATGACAGTCATATGACGTTACACAGTACATTTATGTTTTGTTCGATAATATGCATTTTATATCCATAAATCTCGGTTTACATTGACGCCATGTTCAGAAAATTCTCCAAAATGTCCAGAGAAATTATAGAAAGCTACGCCAGATAACAGAAATACTCGTCATAAACTTTGACTAAAGATACATGTTCTACATATAAATAAAAATATACACTGGTTCTTAATGCAACCGCTGTGTCACAATTTTTTTTTTTTACGTTACGGAATTTAGTTTACTATGCAATAATCTGAGACGGCGCTCAGACGTAACAATATTTCTCCGCTATGTTGGAGTCAACAGAAATACAAAATTACAACATAAATATTCCCTTACCTTTGATGGTCTTTGATCAGAATGTAGTGGAAGGAGTCCTACTTCAAGAATAAATCGTTTTGTTTCATAATGTTCAATTCTAGTGTCCATGTAGTAGCATCTGCTAAAACTTTCAGCTCAAATGCCCAAAAAATTACTAATGGTCCAGAATAATTGTGCATCAACTTCAAAATTACATATTACAGGTCGACGAAACTGGTCAAACTAAGTGCAGAATCAATCTTCAGGATGTTATAATCATACAGATCGGATATCATTCCTACCGGGACATCCATGTTCATCTGAGGCTGATTGGAACAAAGGAAGCACTCTTTCCCAAGCGCGCCTTCACGCACATGAAAATCTTTGCGACACTTACAACTTCTCATCCCATTAGGTCAAAGTTCACAGCATATGCTCGATTACACTTTCTACTGAATGAGGACATCTAGTGCAACTTTCAGGATTCCAAAACTAGTTTGGAAGATTGCCTGCCCTGTGAGTTCTGTTATACTCACAGACATAATTCAAACGGTTTTAGAAGCTTCAGAGTGTTTCCTATCCAATAATAATAATAATATGCATATATTAGCAATTTAGGACAGATTTTGATGCAGTTCACTATGGGCACGCAATTCATCCAAAGGGGAAATACTGCCCCCTATCCTTATTAATCGGCCATTTTCTTTCTTTCTTTTTGTAATAATGACATTTACAACAATACTGAATTAACACTTATTTTAACTTAATACATCTATAAAATCTATTTAGCCTCAAATAAATAATGAAACATGTTCAATTTGGTTTAAATAATGCAAAAACAAAGCGTTGGAGAAGAAAGTAGAAGTGTAATCTGTGCCATGTAAGAAAGCTAACGTTTAAGTTCCTTGCTCAGAACATGATAACATATGAAATTTGGTGGTTCCTTTTAACATGAGTCTTCAATATTCCCAGGTAAGAAGTTTTAGGTTGGAGTTACTATAGGAATTATGGGACTATTTCTCTCTATACAATTTGTATTTCATATACAGTGGGGCAAAAAAGTATTTAGTCAGCCACCAATTGTGCAAGTTCTCCCACTTTAAAAAGATGAGTGAGGCCTGTAATTTTCATCATAGGTACACTTCAACTATGACAGACAAAATGAGAAAAAAAAATGTATCCAGCCCCTTGTCCTCTATGCTGTCAGGTTTTTATGTTGAAGTCTCCAGAAATCCCCAAAACAACTCTGACGGTCAGATCTGTGGCCACATAACTTGCATCCCTTATCACTCTCACCTAGCGATAAACTTGGCTTAACTGGTCTACTTTGGATACATCCGGTGTGGTGTCCATAATAATAGAAAAGAATGGGGCTTCCTGCATCTCTGCCTGAATGTCACACTTCACTCGCTCAGCTAAGATATAAATCAGCTCATTTTGGATTTGAGGACTGAGATAGTTAACGGATCCTGATGGGCGTTCTAAAAGTTCCTTCAGAACTGGCTCGTAAAATGACAGCAGTTCAATTATACTGAGAAAATTCCCACTGTTGGCCTGCCCCAGCTTTTCACAGTGCATCCAGCTGAACGCTAAATTACACGATGCAAGTGTGAGAGTTACATTAACTATGCACTCCAACACCTGTCGCCAGAAATTTGCTGCGTTTACGCACGCCTCTCTCTTTCTGCGTCAATGGTGCCATTGAGCTTCCATTGCTCATATACCAAACAGGCACCCATGTGAATCTGGGATGTTAGATGGCACCAATCTCTCACTCCATTCACCCACGCATCAGAGAAGAAAGGGGCTCTCTGATCTCCGAACAGCCAGCAAGGCTCACAATACGTGCAATCTACCTTGGCCGAATAACATAGCCATATACGTGGTCATTTGATTCCAGCCTTGGTTGTAGTGGTGTAATACGACTCGGAAAAACGCCGCCTTTGGATCCACATTTGTTGCATAATGCCCCCTGTCAGTTGGATAGGTAAAAATGTTGTCTGTCCCACTTCCACCTGTTTCCTCAGCCACCACGATTCTAGCCTCGCCCTGATCCTCTTCCTCCTTGCCCGGCCCGGGGATAGCTTGTCCGGCCTGGCTTGTGCTCAGGGTCGTATCCGCCGATACCTGACAACCTGTATCCTCCTCTGTCAAAGTTGCTTCTTCTGGTATGATGGAACAGCTCGGCCTTGGCTCACTTGACCCGCTAAAATGCCGCTGCTGGTGATGATAAACCTACATCCTCTTCTGGTCCTGCTACATTGCTTGTGCTAGCAATGGCTGCACTTGAACTGCATTTGAAAAAGGAATCTAATTTAACTAAATTGATACCTCCTCTCCTCCTTTCTCATTTTTGATCCTTGCTCTTTTGGTCTCCAGTTTTGTGTTGATACATTGCTGATTTAGTGATGTAATACTAAAATTAGCAAGGACATGTGTACATCTGTCCCTATATGTAACATTAACTCCCACAAGTCTTTGACCATTTTTAGGGCATTCCTCTGACACCGCCTGATATAGAGGTCCTAGATGGCAGGAAGCTTGGCCCTAGTGATGTACTGGGCCATACGCACAACCCTCTGTAGTTCCTTTGTGTCTCAGGGTTCGATTTTTAAGATAAAATGCAAATTTAGATTTGTTTATTTCACATCCATTAAGTAGATACTAAAATAACCTTAAACTATTTTCCTTCAGCATGTCATGTCTGTTTTTGTTCTGTCTCACACCACTTTTGACATTCTTCTTTGTATTACACTTTGAAAAAGTATTGATAATTACAAAATATTTAATGCACCTGTTTAAAAAGAGTCAAATAAATGGAAACTATATATATATTAGATGTGCATAAGCCCTTTGATACTTTCTTTACACAAAATACAGTCGTCTCTAAGTATTGTGTCATTAACACCACGACAAGCAAATTACATGACAATAACCTTTTTTTTTCTCAAAAGTGTGTACTTGGTTACCATGGATATGACTAGTGACAGTGGAGCACATGGATGTCATGGAGTCTATTTGGTCATTACCAAATAGGCTATAATTTCATCAAATTATGTTAATTTTTGAAATTGTTTTAATTATGTGTATTTAGGGTACATTGTATGCTAGCTGTTCAACTGGAGTTAGCATGCTAGAATCCCTGCTATTTATGACCAAATGTCGTAAAATTGTTATTCCCACCACGTCATTACTACCACATAATGAACTGTGATGGTAAGGACAGAACCTGCTGGTAATGACTAAATGTTTTAGTTCATACATTTTTACTTGCTGTAAGACCTGAGAAGACAAACAAATGACATATATGATCATGGTTCAGTTGAAATTGAACACTAAATAAGACCATTACATGATGTATTATGTTAGGATGGTTGAGTGATCTTGATGTCTATTCATGTGACTTACTATGGTTATTACTGGGTTCGGGTTAAATATCAACATTTAGACATGACAACTCACTACCGAGTTACTGGGTTATTACAGGCTGGCTAAACCGCTCGCGTCGCCTGCGCGCACCACGCTAAAGCGGGAGTTAATGTCATGTAATGCTGAGAAAACATAGGAACAATGATTACATTAACAGGATGTAGAGATGATGTAATCTAGTGTATTTGTTGCTTCTGGGCAAAACAACATGCCAATGATTACATTAAGTTAATGTACATGACTACATTAGCTGAGGTCATAATTACATTTGTTACATCTGGACATACTAATTACAGGAGTAAGCGGAGAGAAAATGTTAGCAAAAATGACCAACATGAAACATGGACTATACAAACATTAGCTATATTTGGATCAAAACAGACGGACAATTTTGGGCGAAATAAAGTCCATGATGGATGGACCTGATATAGCTGAAAATGGCAAAGCCAGCGTGAAATTTCCATTTAACCTGTAGATGTTGGCTTTTTTCAATGCAGGAGTTAGTCGGTAGCGTGGTGTGTCTGGTTTTGGGTAGGGAAATATGGCGAAGCGGAAGTGCTGTTCGAGTCTGGTGGCTCCAAGTTGAGTAAAATTGGTAAGAATGAATTGAATGGAAGACGGAGACGACGAAAAATGGAGCAAACAGGCCAAAAGTTGTAAATGAACATCGGTTTCTTATGGAGTGCGATTCATCAACAATTATGTATTGTTGGGAGATCATTTGAGGTCAGGAAGATGGTAAAGGAGGCATTAGGAACGGTAGAGTCAGTCAGAGTGACCAGTAGTGGTTTTGATTTCATGCGTCACAGAAGAGCAGAAGGAGAGAGCATTGTTTTTTGGAGCAGGGCACCGATAAAATGTGTTATATCTGGAGTTTCGTTGGAAGAGTGAAGAGTGTCTGCCTACTCATGTGATGCTGCGATATGTAAGATACGCAGTGAGAGCGATTGTGAATAAACCACTGCAGTTATGAAATTGATAAAATAATGGCCATGTTTCAAGTGTGTACCGACGGAATATTTTTGGTATTTATTAGGATCCCCATTAACCACTGCAAAAGTATCAAAATTGTTCACTTCTCTCATTGACTTGTCAAACCCAGGCTTGGTCCGCTTCACAAGCGTTCTCTGAAGTCTCGCGTTGTTTGCGTCTCTGGGTTTAGAAACTGGTAGTGGGGGAACAGGAAGTTCCACGCAGGCGCACATCATTCTTCACAATAAAGGACACGCCAGAATTGTGCAGTCGAGACCACAACTTCTGTGTACGTTTCAAATGTATTACTACTGGTATGTAATAGCACGTTTTAATATCTTAAGAACACGTCATAACATGCTAGGTAACAAATATGTCAAGGTATTATCACGTTTCGTAAAAAAAAAAATATATATATGTGCCAAACCGCGTGAACGTGATCACTTATTTTTTTAAATATTTTTTACAATTGACATAGATACTCTGGGTTTGTCTGAGTGGATGTATATCATCTCGTCAACGTAATCTCATTAAGGATCAAATCATTTGTGATTTCTGGGTTCGTTTAACATGTCGTTTTTGGTTTTGTGTAACGTTAAAATTCACGAGCTCGTAAAATGGCGGCTCCCTCTCGGTCTGCATCAACGGACTTCAGTGCAGGCAGTGAGGGTGCAGCAGAGAGAGACCATTTTACGGTTCCACTACTGTTTTGGAGATAAATGTAATGATGATCAGTTTTCTACACGTGTACTAATATTGAGACATTCAGTTGTTTCTGTCTGTCTATAAATGTTACTATGGTGTGAACGGAAATAATATTGTTTTTTGATTGAAATAATACAGGGAAGACAAGGTTATTCAGGAAAATAGTACATAGTGCTGCCTGAAACATACTGCAACCTTGTACTAAATGGTTTTTGAGTCATTTATGTCAATTCAGAAATCTACTATAGATTAAGTTCTGTAGCCTAATATAAAGTGTATACTTTGTCTGATGTGAATGAATTCGTGTTTTGTTGTCAATGCTTAGCTACCAGATCTATTGAAATGAGATCAGTGCTTGAATTGGACAGGAGCTCACTGGAGCTGAGTACCAGCACCTCAAATTTCTACTGCTTGAGCTCATGTTCCTCTTCTAGAGAATAAAGTGCCAGAACTGTCAAGAGTAACCTTTGTATCCGTTTCTATTTATTACTACTGGCCGACTCAGATTAAGCCCGAGGCTGGTAACATCAACAGTGAGGACAAACCCAGCCTGCCTCTTATTGGGAATTTTCCAGTAAATGTGTGCACATTATACATCTTAGAGTAGTCAGCAGAATAAGTGCACTCTATATGTGTGTTTAGGTCAGGCAGGGTACCCTAGTGGTTAGAGCGTTGGACTAGTAACCGAAAGGTTGCAAGTTCGAATCCCCGAGCTGACAAGGTACAAATCTGTCATTCTGCCCCTGAACAGGCAGTTAACCCACTGTTCCTAGGCCGTCATTGAAAATAAGAATTTGTTCTTAACTGACTTGCCTGGTTAAATAAATGTAAAAAAATCAAAATAAAAACATGCACCTGTCTTGAGAGTGGGTGTGTCTGTTTACTTTTGTACCATTGCTATGGCTTCATGTTTACTGTTGCTATGGTTATGCCAGGAATGGAATTTATGCCCTACATGCACCTGTCTTGGGAGTGTGCATATCTGTCTATTTTTGTACCATTGCTATGAATGGAATCTATGCCCTAATGTGAAACCAAGCTAAAGTTAGTGCAAGGCAAAAAGATAATGGTGGCTAAATGGCCGAGGGGATGAATCATTAACATAAAGAGGAGTTACGTAAGGAGGAAAACTAACAAGTGTATGCCAAGGCTGGAAAGACACTTGCTTCATGAACCAGCTCGGGTTCTATTACTTTGTAATAAAGTATTTTTGAACTCACAGGCTCCGGTATTTCCACGACACTCTCCTTCCATACTGAGTCCAAACCTACAGTCACTGGGTCCTGATTGTGAAAGTGGAGCCCAGTTTGCACTGCAGGATCCAGAGATGGCATCAGTGAAGCTGGAAGACTGCAGTCAAACACTGGAGCTGAATGTCAACATTAAAGATGAAGAAGAGGAGGAGGAGATTGGGAAATCTGTTAGTCATGGTAAGAGAAGGTTCTATCTAAGTTTGTTTCATTCCAACTTTCCACTGTGTATGGAAAGTTGCAGTAGAACTGTTTCATGATGAACTGTTTCAATGAGAAGGTAGATGATATTTCATGCTACTGACACTTGCATGGTTTGACACCAGTATTGAATACGTACAGTACCAGCTTACTGATATGAATACGTACAGTACGAGCCTACTGATATGAATACATACAGTACCAGCCTACTGATATGAATACATACAGTACCAGCCTACTGATATGAATACATACAGTACCAGCCTACTGATATGAATACATACAGTACCAGCCTACTGATATGAATAGATACACTACCAGCCTACTGATATGAACACATACAGTGTGTTCGGAAAGTATTCAGACACCTTGACCTTTTCCACATTTTGTTTCGTTACAGCCTTATTTTAAAATGGGTTAAATAAGAAACGTTCCTCATCAATCTACACACAATACCCCATAATGACAAAGCAAACACAGGTTTTTAGAAATGTTTTCACATTTATAAAACATTTAAAACAAATACCTTATTTCCATAAGTATTCAGACCCTTGGCTATGAGACTCGACATTGAGCTCAGGTGCATCTTGTTTCCATTGATCATCCTTGAGATGTTTCTACAACTTGATTGTTGTCAACCTGTGGTAAATTCAATTGATTGGACATGATTTGGAAAGGCACACACCTGGCTATATAAGGTCCCACGTTTGACAGTGCATGTCAGAGCAAAAACCAAGTCATGAGGTCGAAGGAATTGTCCGTAGAGCCCCATGAAAGGAAATATTTAAAAGCTGGTAAAATGGCGGCGCCACTCGTTCTGTGTCAAACTAACTTCATCTGCAGACAATTTCACGGTTGCACTACTGTGTTGTGTTTTTGAAGTAAAACCGTGAATACAAGGTTATTAAGGAAAATAGCACATGGTGCTGCCTAAAACAAACCGTAACCTTGTACTAAATGGTTTTTGAGTAATTTATGCATTTATCTACTACAGGTTAAGTTTTAGCTCAAATGTATTATGAAGCTCCTGCACCTAAATATAAACAGTACCAGCACACAATGAGTATCGACAACTATTTCAGTCCAAGTCGAGCACTGAATTAGATAATTGAACAAGAACAAATGTAACATATTTAATAAAGAAGGTGCCAGAACTGTCAAGAAAATAACTTTTGTGTCTGTTTCTCTTCTACTACTTGCCGACTCAGGTATGACGCCGGTAACATCAACAGTGACGACAAACCCAGCCTGCCTCTCTCCTTCCACACTGACTCCAAACCTACAGTCACTGGGTCCTGATTGTGACAGTGGAGCCCAGTTTGCTCTGCAGGATCCAGAGATGGCATCAGTGAAGCTGGAAGACTGCAGTCAAGCACTGGAGCTGAATGTCAACATTAAAGATGGAGAAGATTGGGGAATCTGTTTCTCATGGTAAGAGCAGGTTCTATCTAACTAAGTTTGTTGATCATTCCAACTTCCCACTGTGTATGAAAAACATATCAGGTGTCTAGTTTAACGCTGATGTGCAAAACCGATGTCAAAGCTGACGTAAATACCTACCTATATAACGTAGGTACAGGACGTAATGAACTCGCGTAAACTTTTGTGACACAGCATTCCCATCCTAGCCCACCATGTCTGCTGTGTGGATCGAGCAGTTATTTGAAAGAGTAAGAACATTTCAGCTGAGACCACTCGAAGGCAAAATCTGTTAAAGCCAAGATAATGGAATTCGTTGCCCTTGACAATCAACCGTTCTCTGACGTGGGTGATGTTGGCTTTCCCCGACTGGTCAAGCACCGGTACACACTAATGTAAACTCACCCCATTCCGTACAAATGTGCGCAACCGCAACATTCAAACGAGGCTGCAAAGAAAACTAATGGGACTGTAGCGACTGTGTTGACTTCAAATTCTGGGGTGTGAACTACGTTTCTATGTAAGCGTTGAAAGACATGGTAATGGCTCCATAGTATTGGAGAAAAGCTGAAAAAAACGGACCCTCCGTTACATCGTGTCGTGTCATGCCGTAACGAACAGCATGCATGAAGCAACTATTTATGTCTTACAATCTCTCTCCACCAGGTGTAGCACTTCTCTCATCGTTTTAAAAACAAGAAATGGACAGTGACGGGGGTAAGGAGAGGATACCTAGTCATTTTTTGCGTCATCATTGCATGCGATCAGCATTCTCAAAGGCGCTGTTTACTTCTAAGATCACTTTAGCACTGCCCTAAAAACCCTATTCAAATTCGACACAAACCTTCAAGTAGGAATGTAAAAAAACATTTATATAAACTCTTTATCGTGTTTTATTGACATTTTAGAGGCGATAAGTTGGACAGATCAAGTGAAAAAAAAGCAATTTTCCCACACATCTCTCCTTCTCACTATCACGCATTAGTTTTGCTTCCCCACCCGCCATTTAAAAAAAGACCCCACAGGGCTCATTGCCTGCTTGAATTATGCAGAAACGGGCAGCGTTTACGTCATGTAATTGATCATGTTGGAAAGGGGAGAAATTGTGCTTTACAATGGTATTGACATTACAGTTGAACTGGAAGTATTACGATTTGGGGCCCTAAAATAAGGGTAATTGTACGGACCAAGGCGATGTACGAGTTTACGTGAGTTTACGTTAGCACCAATCCAACCAGCCTGAAAACAATAGCTAGGTTGCCACTTGTTGTTTGCCTATTGAAATTGAATTTCAGTTCATGAAAATAAACAGTTAGCCAGCTACTTAACCCTGTTGCCCAAAGCTTCCGTTATAAGCATCCAACTAGCTTCATCTGGCTAGTGAGGCTCGACCGGACCGGGTTATGTGTTGTGAAGCTAGCCACAATAAGGATTAGCACAAAAGTTGAATTTGCTGTTTTCAAAATAAAGGTATGTCATTGATAGTGATGCAAATTATTACAAATAGTAGAATTATGCCCTACCTTTACTTTGAAGGCTAACTGCAAATTCCACTATTGTGGCTAATCCTTATTGTTGCTAGTTTCACATAGATGGGTCCAACCACCATTAATCAAATAAGAACCGTCTTATAAATTAGGGCTATTTTAGATAATGATACCTAGCTATATAGTTAACTACCTGACTATAGCTACTGAAACAGATTATGCCGGTTTGCGATGTTTTTGGGGAAGAACATTGTTTGCATCCATGAGTTAGCTAGCTTTTTTTATGACCAGCATCAGAGCATACGTATTGATGAATCGTTGACATATGAAATTCGAGTGATTGTGTAATCAATGTGTAATAACAACGTAAAAAAAATATGAACGCGTAAAATTATTATGTGACGGGCAGTCATATTCAGGTCCTGATTGGTCAACAAGCTTGTTTTTTGACACTCAAAGACCCCAAACGGCGTGGACCAGCCACCACCGGCCTGAGTAGAGACACATGGAACGAGGGGTTAATATGGTAATCGGGGGGAAGCTGTAACCTGTAACAAACCTTGTTCAGTCTCCTCAGGACTTTGAATGGCCACACAAACCGCGGGCCCAGCTTCCGGCAGGGCAGGTGGAGGGGCAGGTGGAGGGTCGAGACCTTGGTGTGCCGTGGCGGTCTGTGCCAGTCCTCTGACGCCTCCCGGCCCACTGAAGGTGCACATGAGCGGTGTCCCATGTCTCCTCCGAGCGCCTAAACCAGTCGTCCACCGCAGGAGCCTCGATCTGGCACTGATGCCTAGGTGCCAGAACCGGCTGGTACCCCAGTACACACTGGAAGGGGGAGAGGTTAGTGGATGAGTGGCGGAGCGATTTTTGGGCAATCTCTGGCCAAGGTATGAACGCCGCCCACTCCCCCGGCCGGTCCTGGCAATAGGACCGCAGAAACCTACCCACATCCTGGTTCACTCTCTCCACCGGACCGTTACTCTTGGGGTGAAAACCTGAGGTAAGGCTGACCGAGACCCCCAGACGTTCGATGAACGCCCTCCAGACCCTTGATGTGAACTGGGGACCTCGATCCGATACTATGTCCTCAGGCACCCCGTGGTGCCGGAAGACGTGTGTGAACAGGGCCTCCGCAGTCTCTAGGGCCGTAGGGAGACCGGGCAAAGGGAGGAGACGGCAGGACTTAGAAAACCAATCCACAACGGCCAGGATCGTGGTGTTCCCCTGTGAGGGAGGAAGATCTGTTCGGAAGTCCACCGACAGGTGCGACCACGGCCGTTGTCGAATGGGTAAGGGTTGTATCTTCCCTCTGGGCAGGTGCCTAGGAGTCTTGCACTGGGCGCACACCGGGCAGGAGGAAGCATAAACCCTCATGTCCTTAGCCAAGGTGGATCACCAGTACTTCTCACTGAGACAACGCACTGTCAGGCCGATACCCGGATGGCCAGAGGAGGGTGACGTGTGGGCCCAATAGATCAAACGGTCGCGGACAGCAGACGGAACGTACAGACGCCCAGCTGGACACTCGGGGGAGTGGGCTCTGCACGTAACACCCGCTCGATGTCCGCGTCCAGCTCCCACACTACCGGTGCCACCAGGCAAGAGGCCGGGAGTATGGGAGTGTTATCCATGGACCGCTCCTCTGTGTCATACATCCGGGACAGTGCATCTGCATTAGCGTTCTAGGAACCTGGTCTGTAGGACAGGGTGAAAACAAAACGGGTAAAGAACATGGCCCACCTTGCCTGGCGAGGGTTCAGTCTCCTCGCCGCCCGGATGTACTCCAGATTGCGGTGGTCAGTCCAGATGAGAAAAGGGTGTTTAGCCCTCTCAAGCCAATGTCTCTGCCTTCAAGGTCTTGACGACAGCCAACAGCTCCCGGTCCCCCACGTCATAGTTTCGCTCCACCGGGCTGAGCTTCTTCGAAAAGAAGGCACAGGGGCGGCGCTTTGGTGGCATACCTGAGCGCTGAGAGAGCACGGGTCCTAACCCAGTCTCAGACCTGCGTCCACCTCCACTATGAACGCCAAATAGGGATCCGGATGCGCCAGCACGGGAGCCGAGGTAAACAGCTGTGACCAAAAGCCCTGTCCGCCTTCAGCAGTGAGGTAATGGCAGCTGCTACCTCACCAAAGCCCCGGATAAACCTCCGGTAGTAGTTGGCAAACCCTAGAAACCGCTGCACTTTCTTTACCGTGGTGGGAGTCGGCCAATTACGCACAGCTGAAATGCGGTCACTCTCCATCTCCACCCCTGATGTGGAAATGCGATACCCTACGAAGGAGACGGCCTGCTGGAAGAACAGGCATTTCTCAGCCTTGACGTACAGGTCATGCTCCAACAGTCGTACAAGTACCCTGCGCACCAAGGACACATATTTGGCGCGTGTAGAGGAGTAAATCAGAATGTCATCGATATATACCACTACACCCTGCCCGTGCAGGTTCCTGAAAATCTCGTCTACAAAGGATTGGAAGACTGATGGAGCATTCATCAACCCGTATGGCATGACAAGGTACTCATAATGGCCTGCTATGGTACTAAACGCCGTCTTCCACTCTTCTCCCTCCCGGATACGCACCAGGTTGTAAGCGCTCCTGAGATCCAATTTTGTGAAGAAGTGTTCCCCGTGCATTGACTCGATCGCACTGGTTATGAGAGGCAGCGGGTAAATACCTCACAGTGATTTGGTTAATGCCTCAGTCAATACACCTCTATCCTTCTTCTTCACGAAAATAAACTTGAGGAGGCAGGTGAAGTGGAGGGCCGAATGTACCCCTGCCCCAGAGATTCGGAAACATATGTTTCCATAGCCGCCGTCTCCTCTTGTGACAGGGGATACACGTGACTCCTGGGATGTGCTGCGTCTACCGGGAGATTTATCGCACAATTCCCCCACCCCGTTGATGGGGTGGTAATTGAGTCAAATCGGTATATTCAGAGGGGATGCGCACGGTTGAGACCTGGTCTAGGCTTTCCACTGTAGTAGCAGGTCCACCAGCTGGTTGAATGTGAGAGTGGTGTCCCTGCAGTCCAACTCCCGACGGATGTCCTCGCGCAGACTGCACCGGTAGTGATCGATCAGGGCCCTGTCATTCCATCACAAACTCCTGTGCGCTCCTCGTCCCCTGCCTCAGGTGTACGAGACGTGAAAATCCTGAAGTGGTCCAACAAGGTTCTTCTTCCCCCACATAAGGCGTTGGCCCACTCCAGGGCCTTCCCTGAGAGGCAGGAGACGAGGGCGATACTTAGCCCGGCAACAAAATACCAGCCATCAGATACAGCCATCAACATAGAACTAACACGCACACATACATGTGGGAAACAGAGGGTTAAATACTGAACATGTAATGGATCGGCGATGACTAGAAGACCGGTGACATCAACCGCCGAGCATCGCCCGAACAAGGAGAGGGATCGACTTCGGCGGAAGTCGTGGCAGTTCCTCTTATAGAATATTAGCTCAACAGTATTGTGGAGCTCCTGTGCCTAAATATAAACAGTACCAGCACCCATTTCAGTCCAAGTCAAGCACTGAATTAGATAATTGAACATATAATATATTTTTAGAGAATAAAGAAAGTGTCTTGACAGTTCTGGCAATAACATTTGTTTCTGTTTCTCATTGTTACTACAGGACTAGAATTAAGTCTGAGGCCAGTAACATCAACAGTAATGACAAACCCAGCCTGCCTCTCTCCTTCCACACTGAGTGCAAACCCACAGTCACTGGGTCCTGATTGTGACAGTGGGGCCCAGTTTGCTCTGCAGGATCCAGAGATGGCATCAGTGAAGCTGGAAGACTACAGTCAAACACTGGAGCTGAATGTCAACATTAAAGATGAAGAAGAGGAGGAGAAGATTGGGAAATCTGTTAATCATGGTAAGAGCAGGTTCTATCTAACTAAGTTTGTTGTTCATTCCAACTTCCCACTGTGTATGAAAAGTTGCAGTAGAGCTGTTTCATGATGAACTGTTTCAATGAGAAGGTAGATGTTATTTCATGCTACTGAGATGTGCATGGTTTGACACCAGTATTGCCAGCATTTGTTTAATTAACTGAGCTATCTGGAGTGATCAGAGAGTAGACTAAAGAAGTGAAGTAGACCAACTGCCAGTGTTTTAAAGTTCTATGAAGTGAGTCTGTGTAGTTACTAACCCTTGTTCTAGTGAATGGATGTTGATATGAAATGAGTCTATGTAGTTACTAACCCTTGTTATAGTGAGTAGAGGATGACATGCCCCTTTTTTTAGCTTTCATCTCTTACCCACTTTTAGAATAGTTTTATTCCCCTGTATTGTACAGCCTACTGATATAAATACATATGTCACCCGGTACAGACAGAAGAGGACCGGCCACCCCTTTGAGCCTGGTTCCTCTCTGTTTCTTCCAAGGTTCCTGCTTTCTAGGGAGTTTTTCGTGGCCATTGTGCTTCTACATCTGCATTGCTTGCTCTTTGGGGATTTCGGGTTGGTTTCTGTAAAGAACTTTGTTACAACTTATGTAAAAAGAGCTTCATAAAATACATTTGATTGACATGTATATCACACCAATTGAATGGTTGTTCTGATATTGTACACACAGGAGACCATGTTGAGACATTCTCTACATCCAGAGAGCATCAGCAGGAAGATCACATAGCAAAGAGGTCTCACCACTGCACACATTGTGAGGGGATTTTCCCATTTCTATCAAAGCTAAAAATACACCTAAAAATACATACAAGAGAAAAGCTTTACTCCTGCTCTGACTGTGGATCGAGTTTTTCTCGACTGGGCCACCTAAAAAGACATGAGCGTTTACACACTGGAGAGAAGCCTTACTCCTGCTCTGACTGTGGATCGAGTTTTTCTCGACTGGGTACCTTAAAACAACATGAACGTATACACAAAGGAGAGAAGCCTTACTCCTGCTCTGACTGTGGGGCGAGTTTCTCTCGACTGGGTACCTTAAAACAACATGAACGTATACACACAGGAGAGAAGCCTTACTCCTGCTCTTACTGTGGAAAGAGTTTCTCTCGACCGTGCACCTTACAGAAACATGAACGTATACACACGGGAGAGAAGCCTTACTCCTGCTATGACTGTGGGGCGAGTTTCTCTCGTCCGGACACCTTAAAATTACATGATTGTATACACACAGGAGAGAAGCCTTACTCCTGCTCTGACTGTGGAAAGCGTTTCCGTCAACTGGGTACCTTAAAACAACATGAACGCATACACACAGGATAGAAGCCTTACTCCTGCTCTGACTTTGAAAAGAGTTTATCTTAGGAGTAAGAGAAGCCTTACTCCTTTTCTGAATGTGGGGCAAGTTTCTCTTGTCCGGACACCTTAAAATGACCTGAACATATACACACACTGGAGAGAAGCCTTACTCCTGCTCCGACTGTGGAAAGTGTTTCTCTTGAATGTGCCATTTAAAAAGACACCAAAGGAAAGGAGGAGGGAGCCTTACCACTGATCTGACTGTAGGAAATGTTAAAACACCAGCTGAGCTTAAAGGTCATTAGAGAAAAGACAAAGGAGAGAAGCCTTATATCCGCTCTCAATGTGGCAAGAGTTTTTCCCAATTGGTCAATGTAAAAACACACCAATGGATACACACTTCAGAGAAGCCTTATCACTGCACTGACTGTGGGAAGAGGTTCTACAGATTGGGTCATTTAAAAAGACACAAATGTATGCATAAAGGACAGGCCTCATCAGTTCTCTCAGACCAGCTAAGATTAGACACTCCACTTAATTCTCATGTCATTAAATAATTGGTTATACTTGTTTATATGCTTATATATCGGACATGTGTGTTTTCAAAGTTCAGCGACACAAGTCTGTAAATCAAAACCAAATATACAGGGTGTTGCATGCTGTGATCGTTGAGAAAACTGGGACATGTATCCTGCAAAGAATCCTGAATTGTCTGTATAGGTAATACTTGATGCATGAATAAAATAAAAATTCTATAATGAAAATGAAATGTCGTTATTTGAAAGTGGCTCATTAACGTTATTGTACCTCAGAGAGGTAAGAAGGATGGCGGAGCAGATGTTGAAAAACATTTATTATAATCCCTCTAACCCCGGGTCTTATGGGGGTAAGGAACATTTACAGAGAGCTATAGCCGAAGAAACAGGTAGCCGGTTAACCACTCATTCACTTTAGAATCGCTTATCAGAGCAGGATGCATATACTCTCCATAAACCTGTAAGAAAGGCGGATCTATGTGACGTGCAGGTCCTTGCAGATAAAAATGATGGAAATCGCTACATGCTAACGGTTACAGATATTTTCTCTAAAATAGCATTTGTAAGGGGCTTAAATAAGAGCGGGGCAGAGGTGACCCGGGCCTTTGACCCTATCTTGAAGGATGGAGGAGCCCCCAAGAGGCTATCTAGTTTCCTTCTCTGCCCACCACCACCCAGGGGTTGACGTATTATTTGCACTACAAGCTCGAGGGTCCTATCGGCTAAGACGGATACATTTGACTGAACAAGTCGTTCTAGCAGCGCGATAAATTGTTCCAGATCTGCTTCGCCATTGGGTAAAATAAGAGATACCGTGCTATGCATGTCTCCACAAATTTCCAACTGTAAGACCACGTGGTTCGCCATAATCTCTAGCCCTTTCTAACAGTTCGTTCAGAGTGTCCAATATCATTACGTAAAACACAGTATAGTCAAGTTTTTGATTCACCCATGCGAAATTGAAAAACTGTCGAATCTCTGTATTGTTGAATTGATATCGGTACACTTCTATCCATACAATCCTGATTTATTAGACAATTTTCCAATTCCTCAAAAACATCGTATTGCCTTTCAGACTCTTCGGACATGGGTGTTAATGTCTGGTTTTGAGGGGTGTGTGTTGCAGAATTAGATCTCAGGCTCTCGTTCATCTGGGTAATTAGCGATATGAGGGCTTTTCATCCGAAGGCCCTGACTCATTCATACGATTAATAATTCTGGCGGTATCTGGGATAAGAGGTTTTCAACTGTCTCGCCTAGGTCTGTTGGGTCAGCCATTTGGATAATTAATGATGTGTGTTCTTGGGTTATTCTGGAAGGATCCGTGTAACATATATGCTTTTAACGCCTGTATTTGCGTTTTTTTTATCGGATTGCTGTTTAACATACGTGGAATTGCTTGTAAATTGTAAAATATTGTAGACTGAATATTCCCAGTTAAAATGAAGACTTTGTTCCCTTTTAACAATGTGTTAATCTTTTTATACCTGACGGTATTGGCGCTCTAGTAAAACACCCAGACGACTGTGTAGCAAAACCTTTCGGGATTTTAGAGCCCTGGAAAGGGCTGTGAAAAACCTAGCTTGTTCTATTTCAGATCCATCTGTTGTCACCACAGCATTAGCAGAATCAAGAAGGTTGGCCGCATCCCATAATAACCGGTCGTCTGCCTGGGAAATGTCATTTATAACGTTGAAATCCTCCGTTTTGGTTGTTTCATTGTGAATGTTCGGTGAGCCGGAATCCTCCGCGTGCTCTAGATGTGTGAGGTCTTTGGTGCCGTTATACGCCGGGGAGGAGTCTGAAGAAAATAATACATATAAAATAGGTTATTAAACATACAAATATGTTAGATAAAAAATGTCAAATACATTTCAGGTATAATACTATATATTAACAATACATAATTACATTACCTCTGCTTTTTTGACGAGGGCTGTTCTGACGAATCAAAACATTATTTGTCCTTGTTTTAACATATTCAAGCCTAAAAATGTATAAATAATAATAATTATATATATATATAATAGTTTCATACCGTGTCCATGGAGCGCCGTCTCGTAAATTCCCTATCCTGTCGTACTTTTCCGGAGGGGTTGATTCTGAGCAATGTATTTGCGCCCGAGTTATGCGTTGTTTGCTTGGGTTAGGAATATGGAGCGAGCTGGTGGAGGTTTCCGGGGGAGTTGACCGGACGTTTAAATCCTCTGTTCTCGGTGTGTTTGAAAAAACGTTCGTACAGTACAGGAGAATTGAATCTGTGTCATCGGATGTGTCATCTGCTCTTCCGAAGCCGTCCAGGGTCCATATGGACCCCGTTATTCTTCTTGGCTGTATGTCAGCTGTAAACACACAAAATAGCTTTTAATATAGGGTGCACTCGTTTAGTTTTGAATGTATAAATATTCTTGTGTATGTGATTATTGGATTTACGTCTACAATAATGTGACGGGGTTTGGCTGCATGCGATTTGCTCCTGAGAATCGCTGTCTAACGCTGTCTGTTCCAGATCATTTATCCCTCTGAGCAGCTGCGTAAATGTTGGAGACCCTACAAACATTTAAAGACCCTAACATTTTATACGATAAGAATACGTGCATTGACCCACGTTTAAAACACATATAACTCCATGTTTAATATTACAATAACATCCTTCATGTTCAAACAATTCCACGCATCCAAATCTAATATATATTTGTTCATTAACTCACCTTCAGAAAGCTCCATTAGGACGGATTCACAGATTATCCTTTTAAATGTTCAGTCCGATAACTATTCGGGGTTGCTGGCCTGTGGGTTTGTAGCTGCGCTAAAGCGGTGCTAACATAGTGGATCGGACACTCGCTCCTCGGTCTTGGCTCAAAAGGAGAGATACTACGGAATGCATTTACAGGGCATGTGGGTGACGTTTTTCGGGCGATATCCTCTTTGCAACACCCTGTATATTTTGGTTTAGATTACAAAGGTAGTGATTTCAAACAACAGGAGGGGTGTCGAGACAGTAAGACATGGCCCTTTTGATTTCCTACATCCTCAGGGTTAGCACCTTGGGGGGTGTCCGATGTAAATTTATAGACCGGGGTGGGGGCACGGTTAGTATATGCGCTGATTAGAAATATCAATGTTTACCCCCGGGGGTCGGTCTAGACATGGTGTATTCTTTCTGGGGGTAGGTTGACTTTTTAGCCCTCACATCCTCTGGAGGGTGTGAAATAAATTAGGATTTGAAAGGCATATGTGTTAATGAATCGAAAGTCCCCATTTTAAGAGAAACCGACACACTTTTTGATGGGGGATAGGCAGATATCTGTACATACCGTTTGCATGATAGTGCAAACCTTGGTTTCAAACGACCCCTGCAGAGAGAGAGAGCCTTGAGTGCAGATGCCTGGGCATTGTTGAACACACACCCCCTACCTTTTTGTTTTTGAAACCTACACACGCACACCAGCACACGCACGCACATGGCTTTTCCGTAAGTCTTTTTTCTTCGCTACAGACCGGGGTGGGAGAGAAAACGAGAGCTTCCCATTCATTAAGGGGTGGTCCACTCCAGGGCCTTCCCTGAGAGGCAGGAGACGAGGGCGATACTTAGCCCGGCAACAAAATACCAGCCATCAGATACAGCCATCAACATAGAACTAACACGCACACATACATGTGGGAAACAGAGGGTTAAATACTGAACATGTAATGGATTGGCGATGACTAGAAGATCGGTGACGTCGACCGCCGAGCGTCGCCCGAACAAGGAGAGGGATCGACTTCGGCGGAAGTCGTGGCAGTTCCTCTTATAGAATATTAGCTCAACAGTATTGTGGAGCTCCTGTGCCTAAATATAAACAGTACCAGCACCCATTTCAGTCCAAGTCAAGCACTGAATTAGATAATTGAACATATAATATATTTTTAGAGAATAAAGAAAGTGCCAGAACTGTCAAGACAATAACATTTGTTTCTGTTTCTCATTGTTACTACAGGACTAGAATTTAGTCTGAGGCCAGTAACATCAACAGTAATGACAAACCCAGCCTGCCTCTCTCCTTCCACACTGAGTGCAAACCCACAGTCACTGGGTCCTGATTGTGACAGTGGGGCCCAGTTTGCACTGCAGGATCCAGAGATGGCATCAGTGAAGCTGGAAGACTACAGTCAAACACTGGAGCTGAATGTCAACATTAAAGATGAAGAAGAGGAGGAGAAGATTGGGAAATCTGTTAATCATGGTAAGAGCAAGTTGTTTTATTAACTGAGCTATCTGGAGTGATCAGAGAGTAGACTAAAGAAGTGAAGTAGACCAACTGCCAGTGTTTTAAAGTTCTATGAAGTGAGTCTGTGTAGTTACTAACCCTTGTGATAGTGAGTGGAGGATGATATGAAATGAGTCTGTGTAGTTACTAACTCTTGTGATAGTGAGTGGAGGATGACATGCCCCTTTTTTTAGCTTTCATCTCTTACCCACTTTTAGAATAGTTTTATTCCCCTGTATTGTACAGCCTACTGATATAAATACATATGTCACCCGGTACAGACAGAAGAGGACCGGCCACCCATTTGAGCCTGGTTCCTCTCTGTTTCTTCCAAGGTTCCTGCTTTCTAGGGAGTTTTTCGTGGCCATTGTGCTTCTACATCTGCATTGCTTGCTCTTTGGGGATTTCGGGTTGGTTTCTGTAAAGAACTTTGTTACAACTTGTGTAAAAGGAGCTTCATAAAATACATTTGATTGACATGTATATCACACCAATTGACTGGTTGTTCTGATATTGTACACACAGGAGACCATGTTGAGACATTCTCTACATCCAGAGAGCATCAGCAGGAAGATCACATAGCAAAGAGGTCTCACCACTGCACACATTGTGAGGAGATTTTCCCATTTCTATCAAAGCTAAAAATACACCTAAAAATACACACAGGAGAGAAGCCTTACACCTGCTCTGAATGTGGGGCGAGTTTCTCTCATCGGTACACCTTAAAACGACATGAACGTATACACACAAGAGAGAAGCCTTACTCCTGCTCTGACTGTGGGGCAAGTTTCTCTCGACTGGGCACCTTAAAAGACCATGAACGTATACACACAGGAGAGAAGCCTTACTCCTGCTCTGACTGTGGGGCAATTTTCTCTCGACTGGGCACCTTAAAAAAGCATGAACGTATACACACAGGAGAGAAGCCTTACTCCTGCTCTGACTGTGGGGCAATTTTCTCTCGACTGGGCACCTTAAAAAACCATGAACGTATACACACAGGAGAGAAGCCTTACTCCTGCTCTGACTGTGGGGCAAGTTTCTCTCAACTGGGCCACCTAAAAATACATGAGCGTTTACACACAGGAGAAAAACTTTACTCTTGCTCTGACTGTGGAAAGAGTTTCTCTCGACCGTGCACCTTACAAAAACATGAACGTATACACACGGGAGAGAAGCCTTTCTCCTGCTCTGACTGTGGAAAGAGTTTCTCTCATCGGGATACCTTAAAACAACATGAACATATACACACAGGAAAGAAGCCTTACTCCTGCTCTGACTGTGGGGCGAGTTTCTCTCGACTGGGCACTTTCAAAAAACATGAACGTATACACACAGGAGAGAAGCCTTACTCCTGCTCTTACTGTGGAAAGAGTTTCTCTCGACCGTGCACCTTACAAAAACATGAACGTATACACACGGGAGAGAAGCCTTACTCCTGCTATGACTGTGGGGCGAGTTTCTCTCGTCCGGACACCTTAAAACAACATGATTGTATACACACAGGAGAGAAGCCTTACTCCTGCTCTAACTGTGGAAAGAGTTTCCATCAACTGGGTACCTTAAAACAACATGAACGTATACACACAGGAGAGAAGCCTTACTCCTGCTCTGACTGTGTAAAATGCTTCAAAACATCAACTGACCTAAAAGTTCACCAGAGAACACACACAGGAGAGAAGCCTTACTCCTGCTCTGACTGTGGAAAGAGTTTCTGTCGACTGGGTAACTTAAAACAACATGAACGTATACACACAGGAGAGAAACCTTACTCCTGCTCTGACTGTGGAAAGAGTTTCCATCAACTGGGTGCCTTAAAACAACATGAACGTATACACACAAGAGAGAAGCCTTACTCCTGCTCTGACTGTGGAAAGAGTTTCCGTCAACTGGGTACCTTAAAACAACATGAACGCATACACACAGGATAGAAGCCTTACTCCTGCTCTGACTTTGAAAAGAGTTTCTCTTAGGACTAAGAGAAGCCATACTCCTTTTCTGAATGTGGGGCAAGTTTCTCTTGTCCGGACACCTTAAAATGACCTGAACATATACACACACTGGAGAGAAGCCTTACTCCTGCTCCGACTGTGGAAAGTGTTTCTCTTGAATGTGCCATTTAAAAAGACACCAAAGGAAACACGAGAGGATCTGACTGTAGAAAATGTTAAAACACCAGCTGAGCTTAAATGTCATTAGAGAAAAGACAAAGGAGAGATTGTGGTTGTGTGTCCCAAACTGAGCCGTATCACCAAGGGGTATAGCTTGTTCAAGGTGCCCCTGACTCCTCAGGAAGAATAATTCACAGGGTGAAAATACAAAGAAAGAATGGACTTCCATGTGGCTACGTGGAGTTCTATTTCGGCAACGAGGAAACCCGCAACCAAAACATTTTGTGATGGTGGGGATTTTAGGTTGCGCATGCTTATTCCTTTTCAAATTTGGGATCTAATGGAATTGAAAATGTTCCAGCTGTTGGACGCTCTCTTTGTACAGAGCCAACAGCGGCAGAGCATTGTTCATGTAAAGAAGTGCATAATATATACGAATCCTGAGGATTATGATTCAAAGGAGCCCCAAGAAGGTACATCCTCAGAAGGGACAGCCTCCGAAGAAAACTAAGTACGCGGTTGCGTTAACCACGCCCTGATACCCAAAGGACTGGTTCAACAATAAAAGTAGTGCCCTTAAAGCCTCCAGTTCTTCATTTCATCATACACCATGGATATTCATACAACATACCAGGACTCCGATACGACATGGGGGCCAGACCCTAAGGACCGTATGCCGGCAGCCCAACGACACCCCCTGCATGTACACAGCCTGAGGACGTGTTTGATTGGATAGTCAGTACTATTTTTGTGGACACCATCAAGGCCTCTGTAGCCACACTTCTAGACGTGGTGATTGGAGAATATATAAGAGAGAAATGCATCGGTTGTTGAGATCAATCACCCCAGCAAGCGCCGTATATGACCCGCCAAGATACTACTTCTTCAACCAATTTGAGGAGCTGGTGAAAAGACTGTGGTCCTGCAGGTTTATACCATCGCTGGTCAGAGCCCTGGAGCCCTGGAGTCTATGGGTCCTAAGCCGTATATCCCCAGAGTTTACTTGGTAACCACGGTATTCCTACATGAACTGAAGCAGGCAATCTACATCCACGATAAACTCAAAGAAATCCGACACACCCTGTTGGACGACAATAAATACCGGGAAGCTGTGGTGGCTGATGTGATGACTTTCTGGCTCGATAAACCCCAAGAGACCGAGTGACATTTTGTTATTTAGATGTAAAGCAATGGGCAACTATGTGTATACGATGTTAGAGATAATAAATAAATGTCTTCTTTTGAGAGAACTTACAAATGTTATGCATCAGATTTATTGAAAATAAAGTGAACAATGTATCGTTCTACACAACACACAATGCCTGGGTTAATGTAGAGCGTGTGCTGAAAATGGAACAAATCATGAATCATGTTGTGGATGATTCTGAAGAACTAGAAACAACTTTGTCTAAGATTTTACTTGTTTGAAACACCATTTAATTGTAACGTGTATCATATTTGTTGTTTATATGCTTATATATCGGACATGTGTGTTTTCAAAGTTCAGCGACACAAGTCTGTAAATCAAAACCAAATATACAGGGTGTTGCATGCTGTGATCGTTGAGAAAACTGGGACATGTATCCTGCAAAGAATCCTGAATTGTCTGTATACGTAATACTTGATGCATGAATAAAATAAAAATTCTATAATGAAAATGAAATGTTGTCATTATTTGAAAGTGGCTCATTAACGTTATTGTACCTCAGAGAGGTAAGAAGGATGGCGGAGCAGATGTTGAAAAACATTTATTATAATCCCTCTAACCCCGGGTCTTATGGGGGTAAGGAACATTTACAGAGAGCAATAGCCGAAGAAACAGGTAGCCGGTTAAGCGATTCTAAAGTGAATGAGTGGTTATCAGAGCAGGATGCATATACTCTCCATAAACCTGTAAGAAAGGCGGATCTATGTGACTTGCAGGTCCTTGCAGATACAAATGATGGAAATCGCTACATGCTAACGGTTACAGATATTTTCTCTAAAATAGCATTTGTAAGGGGCTTAAATAAGAGCGGGGCAGAGGTGACCCGGGCCTTTGACCCTATCTTGAAGGATGGAGGAGCCCCCAAGAGGCTATCTAGTTTCCTTCTCTGCCCACCACCACCCAGGGGTTGACGTATTATTTGCACTACAAGCTCGAGGGTCCTATCGGCTAAGACGGATACATTTGACTGAACAAGTCGTTCTAGCAGCGCGATAAATTGTTCCAGATCTGCTTCGCCATTGGGTAAAATAAGAGAGACCGTGCTATGCATGTCTCCACAAATTTCCAACTGTAAGACATCACGTGGTTCGCCATAACAGTTCGTTCAGAGTGTCCAATATCATTACGTAAAACACAGCATAGTCAAGATTTTGATTCACCCATGCGAAATTGAAAAACTGTCGAATCTCTGTATTGTTGAATTGATTTTGGTACACAACACGAACACTTCTATCCATACAATCCTGATTTATTAGACAATTTTCCAATTCCTCAAAAACATCGTATTGCGTTTCAGACTCTTCGGACATGGGTGTTAATGTCTGGTTTTGAGGGGTGTGTGTTGCAGAATTAGATCTCAGGCTCTCGTTCATCTGGGTAATTAGCGATATGAGGGCTTTTCATCCGAAGGCCCTGACTCATTCATACGATTAATAATTTCTATGAGTTCGGCTGGAATCTGTGATAATATGCTTTCATCTATCGGTATTATGTCTGTTACCCCCGCCTCATTCATATGGTTAATTATAGCTTGGAATTCTGGCGGTATCTGGGATAAGAGGTTTTCAACTGTCTCGCCTAGGTCTGTTGGGTCAGCCATTTGGATAATTAATGATGTGTGTTCTTGGGTTATTCTGGAAGGATCCGTGTAACATATATGCTTTTAACGCCTGTATTTGCGTTTTTTTAATTGGATTGCTATTTAACATACGTGGAATTGCTCTATGCCAGAAGGATATATCCTGACGGTATTGGCGCTCTAGTAAAACACCCAGACGTCTGTGTAGCAAAACCTTTCGGGATTTTAGAGCCTTGGAAAAGGCTGTGAAAAACCTAGCTTGTTCTATTTCAGATCCGTCTGTTGTCACCACAGAATTGGCAGAATCAAGAAGGTTGGCCGCATCCCATAATAACCGGTCGTCTGCCTGGGAAATGTCATTTATAACGTTGAAATCCTCCGTTTTGGTTGTTTCATTGTGAATGTTCGGTGAGCCGGAATCCTCCGCGTGCTCTAGATGTGTGAGGTCCTTGGTGCCGTTATACGCCGGGGAGGAGTCTGAAGAAAATAATACATATAAAATAGGTTATTAAACATACAAATATGTTAGATAAAAAATGTCAAATACATTTCAGGTATAATACTATATATTAACAATACATAATTACATTACCTCTGCTTTTTTGACGAGGGCTGTTCTGACGAATCAAAACATTATTTGTCCTTGTTTTAACATATTCAAGCCTAAAAATGTATAAATAATAATAATAATATATATATATAATAGTTTCATACCGTGTCCATGGAGCGCCGTCTCGTAAATTCCCTATCCTGTCGTACTTTTCCGGAGGGGTTGATTCTGAGCAATGTATTTGCGCCCGAGTTATGCGTTGTTTGCTTGGGTTAGGAATATGGAACGAGCTGGTGGAGGTTTCCGGGGGAGTTGACCGGACGTTTAAATCCTCTGTTCTCGGTGTGTTTGAAAAAACGTTCGTACAGTACAGGAGAATTGAATCTGTGTCATCGGATGTGTCATCTGCTCTTCCGAAGCCGTTCAGGGTCCATATGGACCCCGTTATTCTTCTTGGCTGTATGTCAGCTGTAAACACACAAAATAGCTTTTAATATAGGGTGCACTCGTTTTGTTTTGAATGTATAAATATTCTTGTGTATGTGATTATTGGATTTACGTCTACAATAATGTGACGGGGTTTGGCTGCATGCGATTTGCTCCTGAGAATCGCTGTCTAACGCTGTCTGTTCCAGATCATTTATCCCTCTGAGCAGCTGCGTAAATGTTGGAGACCCTACAAACATTTAAAGACCCTAACATTTTATACGATAAGAATACGTGCATTGACCCACGTTTAAAACACATATAACTCCATGTTTAATATTACAATAACATCCTTCATGTTCAAACAATTCCACGCATCCAAATCTAATATATATTTTTTTCATTAACTCACCTTCAGAAAGCTCCATTAGGACGGATTCACAGATTATCCTTTTAAATGTTCAGTCCGATAACTATTCCGGGTTGCTGGCCTGTGGGTTTGTAGCTGCGCTAAAGCGGTGCTAACATAGTGGATCGGACACTCGCTCCTCGGTCTTGGCTCAAAAGGAGAGATACTACGGAATGCATTTACAGGGCATGGGGGTGACGTTTTTCGGGCGATATCCTCTTTGCAACACCCTGTATATTTTGGTTTAGATTACAAAGGTAGTGATTTCAAACAACAGGAGGGGTGTCGAGACAGTAAGACATGGCCCTTTTGATTTCCTACATCCTCAGGGTTAGCACCTTGGGGGGTGTCCGATGTAAATTTATAGACCGGGGTGGGGGCACGGTTAGTATATGCGCTGATTAGAAATATCAATGTTTACCCCCGGGGGTCGGTCTAGACATGGTGTATTCTTTCTGGGGGCAGGTTGACTTTTTAGCCCTCACATCCTCTGGAGGGTGTGAAATAAATTAGGATTTGAAAGGCATATGTGTTAATGAATCGAAAGTCCCCATTTTAAGAGAAACCGACACACTTTTTGATGGGGGATAGGCAGATATCTGTACATACCGTTTGCATGATAGTGCAAACCTTGGTTTCAAACGACCCCTGCAGAGAGAGAGAGCCTTGAGTGCAGATGCCTGGGCATTGTTGAACACACACCCCCTACCTTTTTGTTTTTGAAACACACACACGCACACCAGCACACGCACGCACATGGCTTTTCCGTAAGTCTTTTTTCTTCGCTACAGACCGGGGTGGGAGAGAAAACGAGAGCTTCCCATTCATTAAGGGGTGAGATACCATTTTAAAACCATTTAATTTCATTCAAATATTAAGTACATACAGTTTAAAACCTCCACGGGATTGTTGTCCCTAAACCGGGATGATTGTTGTCCCTAAACCGGGATGATTGTTGTCCCTAAACCGGGATGATTGTTGTCCCTAAACCGGGATGATTGCTGTCCCTAAACCGGGATGATTGCTGTCCCTAAACCGGGATGATTGCTGTCCCTAAACCGGGATGATTGTTGTTAACGTGCTCTAATGTGACTAGAATGACTCTGTATACAGCAGCCAACTTTCCGGGACAGACATGTCTTTATTTATATTCTTGTTCATTCTTGTTAATCTAACTACAGTGTCCAATTTACAGTAGCCATTACAGAGAAACAATACCATGCTATTGATGAGTAGAGTGCACAACAACAAAACACTTATCTCGGCAACTGGTTTAATACATTCCCCTCTGAAGGTAAATAATGTACTTACATTCAGTAATGTTGCTCTGATTCGTCATCCTGATGGCCTCAGAGATAAAATGTAGCATAGGTTTGATTGATTCAAAAAATATATATTTTAAAATGTAGGAACTGGGTTCCACAGTTTGAACCTCTGACGTACACTCTAAGGGAAGTCTAAGCTGAGACAAAGACAGCATCTTTAATCATGTGGTTCAATCGCAACAGCCATTGTCTACATTGTGGGAGGCAACCCGTTAGTTCAAACCCTAAATAAACATTCCTGTTCCTAACTTCTAATGACTACTGAAAAGTCCAAATTCGACCCTTCCTTATAAGATAACATGGAATATATATAGGCAGGGTAGCCTAGTGGTTAGAGCGTTGGACTAGTAACCGGAAGGTTGCGAGTTCAAGCTGACAAGGTACAAATCTGTCGTTCTGCCCCTAAACAGGCAGTTAACCCACTGTTCCTAGGCCGTCAATGAAAATAAGAATTTGTTCTTTACTGACTTGCCTGGTTAAATAAAGGTAAAAAATATATTAAAATCACAATCATTATTTCAAATAAATTAAATTATTTGAAATAAATTATCAACACACTAATGACTAGAAAAACTAATTCAAAATAAAATATCAAATCTAGAGGTAAAAATACATAGTTCCTTTTGATAGTGGTAAATTGTTATTAGTATTATTAACATAATATTCAATAATTCCACCTTTCCAAATGACTGCGTTCTCTACATATAACACCAGCATTTACATCCACTGGAGAAATAATAAACAGTAGATAAACTGACTACATATGTGAATAAATACCAAATACTTCACCTTGCCCTTGGGCTTCCCATTCCCTTCCCTTGTGTATGAAAAACATTCATACGGGTACTGTTTAATTTCCTTTTGGGGGGGGGGGGGGGGGGACATCCATAGAGAAATGAAAATAAAAATTATATTTTTTAAATCTGTTCTTATCAGTTTAATATCTGACACGTCCCCTATCTGGGGACCATATATTAAATAGATTTTTGGAACAGGGAGATGGAATAGGGGCTTGCTCCGTCCACTCCACGCATCGACCTGGTATTGCAGTACCTCCAGGAACGGTGCACCCCCTGTCGTTGTAAATATAAATCAGGCGTTGATACGTTTTAATTTGTTACATCTCCCTTAAACAGCACAGATGTGATTCACTGTAGAAGCACAGGTCCTCTTACATTTTAATTCCAGGTTGCATATTATAATATTTAAGGGCATATCAGATGGTCTGCTCTGTCCATAACAGTCACACCAAGCATAGGGTTGGTATAAGATTGAAATTAGTAAATAATGTACCCATGAAATAGTTCCCCAATACCGTCTGATGTATATATTTAATGTATTACATGACTGGTGACCACAGCCCTTCCAACAATACATTTAAATCATGTTTTACTGTGATTGTTTCCACCCTGCTGAATGTATTCAATGTATTCCATTTCAAATGTGTCTCCCAGTGCAGATTTACTTCCAGGGTATTATGACACATCAACCCACATTCAACTCAAAAGGCAAATTTAAGGTGCTCTAAATATCTTTACAGTAGAAGCTATCAAAACACACCAAAACTGACCAGGTGCACATTGATCAGTAAAGTAAAGAGAGGCTAACATTCTATAACACTCCCTTTCCTCTGCACAGTTCTCTCAAAGTGAGAAACAATACGACTAAAATAGTGTGTTACAACTTCTTGATAATTAAATGAAGGAATTCTTTTAATCTACACTAGTCAGAGAACTGATGAGGTTTCTCACATTTATGTATGTTGGTGTCTTTTTAAGTGGCCATGTTGAGAGAAACTCTTCCAACAGAGAAGGAGTAAAGCTTCTCTCCTGTGTGTATACGTTGGTGTGTTAAGTTGCTCTGCTGAGAGAAAATATTCTCGCAGTCAGAACAGGAGTAGGGCTTCTCTCCAGTGTTGAATTATGAACGGTCAGAGCAGAGATACAGATTCTCTCCTGTGTGTATTTTTAGCTTTGATAGAATTGGGAAAATCTCCTCGTAGGCAGTGGGGAGACCTCCTAGCTCTGATCTTCCTGCTGTTGCTCTCTGGATGTAGATAATGTCTCAATATGGTCTCCTGTGTGAACAACATCAGAAGAACAAGTCAGTTGGTGTGAAACACCAGAAGCTTGTTATTTTCAGGCTTTGGCTTCCTCTCTGCCTTTTCCCTGAAAAACAGATGCTTCCGGTGTTCGTTGACTCCGCTGAGGGTGCAGGTACCGAGACTAAAACCCCAAAGAGCAATGCAGAAGCACAGTGGCTAGTAAATACTCCCTAGAAGGAAGGAACCTAGGAATAAACCTGGACAGCAACCATGCTCCGAGCAGTGGCCGGGCTCTGGCTGGGTCACTCAAGGACATTACGAGACTTGCCCAGAAGCCCCTCCTGCGTTTAGGGTTGTTGTCCTGTTGGATGGTGAACCTTGACCCCAGTCTGAAGTCCTGCACACACTCTGGAGCAGGTTTTCATCAAGCATCTCTCTGACATCTACTGTCAACTGTGGGACCTTATATAGACAGGTGTGTGCCGTTACAAATCATGTCCAATCAATTGAATTTACCACAGGTGGACTCTAATCAAGTTGTAGAAACATCAAGGATAATCAATGGAAACAGGATGCACCAGAGCTCAATTTCAAGTCTGATAGCGAAAGGTCTGAATACTTATGTAAATAAGTATTTCTGTTTAAATTTGTGTTTTTTTGCAAACATTTCTAAAAACGTGTTTTCTTTGGTATTATGGAAAATTGTGTGTAGATTGCTGAGGAAAACGTTTTGTTTAATACATTTTAGAATAAGGCTATAAAGTAACAAAATGTGGAAAAAGTCAAAGGGGTCTAAAATACGTTCCAAAGCACTGTAGCCTAATTTAGAAAAACGGGATTGTCTTCTTGTCCTCCTTTTTAATGTTACAAATAACAATGAATATCAACAACTCTGTCTCTGTTATGTTTCTTTCTAGTAGGCATTTTCCCATCTTGGAGTCTGAGACCTTGTGGAAATCTGTCGTAGAGAAGAATAATGTTTGACAATTTAGACACTATGTTACCCTATAGTAGTTATCATCATCATGCTTTCCATGGTTTAAGCCTATAGCTAGCTAGTTATTGTGTTATCCAGCTAGCTATAAGTGCATGCTAACACGAAAGGTATGTATAACTAACCAAGATTGACCACACCCTGTTTCCAATGGGGAACTTTTATTATGAAGGCAAGCCGTAAATTCTACTGATGTGGATAATCGTTATTGTGGCTAGCTTCACACAAAGGTGAGCATAGCTAGCTAGCGAGTAGCGACCATATCATAGCTATTTGTCAGTTTCAGGTTAGGTAACTTAGCTAGCCACAGTAGCTAGTCAAAACTCAACATACTACATGGAAAGTATATTCATTGTAATTTAACATGTGTTTGTAAATGACTTGCCTTGTTAAATAAAGTTTTTTTTATTTTTATCACATGAGTAGGCAGACCGATGTAAAGTTCGTTTTATATTCATTCATTCGCCAAAAGCCTTTTAAAATGGCAAAAATCAATAACTAATTCATTGATTGTCACATGAAAATAGATATGGTTTACTCTATAAATGTCTAGCATACTTTTACAACCTTTGTTTTGAGTAGAATTTCCAGTTGACTTGATAGAAATACATAAAAATCTATCAAATGTCATTTAAAACTGTATAAAACAATAACTAATTCACCGTTTGTGATATGGTGATATGGTAACTAGTTAGCAGGCCTAACAATAACGCCAGCTAACGTTACCTAGCTACGGTTATGGCACTGCAGTTAGCTAGCAGGCCAAAATGCTAACTTCCTCGTGCAGCAGAATTCATGTATCCCAAAAGAAAGCGAAACAAATTCAATGGAAAACGTACCTTTCTCTCTCCTGTCTTGACGTTTTTGTCTCGTCTTATAACACGTTTTTTTCTTTTGCGACAATCTACTAGACTATATACTAGACATTTATAGAATAAATCATGTTTCTGTGATTTCAATAGATCTGTAACAAACGGTGAATTAGTTATTGTTTTATACAGTTTTAAATGACATTTGATAGATTTTTATGTATTTCTATCTAGTCAACTGGAAATTCTACTCAAAACAGAGGTTGTAAAAGTATGCTAGACATTTATAGAGTAAACCATATCTATTTTCATGTGACAATCAATGAATTAGTTATTGATTTTTGCCATTTTAAAAGGCTTTTGGCGAATGAATGAATATAAAACGAACTTTACATCGGTCTGCCTACTCATTTAATAAAAATAAAAAAAACTTTATTTAACAAGGCAAGTCATTTACAAACACATGTTAAATTACAATGACGGCCTACCAGGGAACAGTGGGTTAACTGCATTGTTCAGAGAGAGAGATTTTTACCGTGTCATTTCGAAGATTCGACACAGCAACATTTCGGTTACTTGCCCCGCTCTTACGCTAATAACTAGGCTACCTGTGATGCTGTGGTAGGTATCACGCAGTGAGAGCTATTGTGAACAAGCCATTGCAGTTATGACATTGATAAAATAATGGCCATGTTTCAAGTGTGTGCCGACGGAATATTTTTGGTATTTATTAGGATCCCCGTTAAATGCTGCAAAAGTATCAGAATTGTTCACTTCTCTCATTGACTTGTCAAACCCAGGCGTGGTCTGCTTCAGAAGCGTTCTCTGAAGTCTCGCGTTGTTACGTCTCTGGGTTTAGAAACTGGTAGTGGGGAAACAGGAAGTTCCGCGCAGGCGCGCATCATTCTTCGCAATCAAGGAAACGCCAGAATTGTGCAGTCAAGACGACAACTTCTGTGTGTCCGTTTCAAATGTATTACTACTGGTATGTAATAGCACGTTATAATATCGAAAGAACATGTCATAACATGCTAGGTAACAACTACGTCAAGGTATTATCACGTTTGATAAAGGTTTTATGTGCTATGTTTTGTGTCAAACCGTGTGAGTGAACGTGATAAATTGTCACATAGAGACTTTAGGTTAGTCCGAGGGGATGTATATAATTTCGTCAAGGTAATTTTTATTTATGATCAATTTATTTGAGATTTCTGGGTTCGTTTAACATGTCGTTTTTGGTTTTGTGTAAAATTCACGAGATGGTAAAATAGCGGTTTCCACTCGGTCTGCATCAACACACTTCAGTTCAGGCAGTGAGGGTGCAGCAGAGAGACACTTTTACGGTTTCACCACTGTTTTGGAGCTAAATGTAATGATTATCAGTTTTTTTACATGTGTACTAATATTCAGACATATCAAGTTATCTTTATCTATAAATGTTACTATGGTGTGAACGGAAATACTATTGGTTTTTGATTGGAATAATACAGTGACAAGGTTATTCAGGAAAGTAGTACATCGTGCTGCCTACAACATACTGCACCCTTGCACTGCATTTGTTTTGGTCATTTATGTGAATTCAGGATATCTACTATAGATTAAGTGCTTTTAGAGTTGTGTAGCCTAATTTAAAGTGTATGCTTTGTCTAATGTGAATGAATGTATGTTTTGTTGTCAATGCTTAGCTACCAGATCTATTGAAATGAGATCAGTGCTTGACTTGGACAGGAGCTCATCAGAGCTGAGTACCATCACCTCAAATGTCTACTGTTTGATCTCATGTTCCTCTTATAGAATATTAGCTCAACAGTATTGTTGAGCTCCTGCACCTAAATATAAACACTATTTTTAGAGAATTAAGAAAGTGCCAGAACTGTCAAGACTAACTTTTGTATCTGTTTCTCTTTATTACTACTGGCCGACTCAGATTAGTCTGAGGCCGGTAACATCAACAGTGAGAACAGACCCAGCCTGCCTCTCTCCTTCCACACCGAGTTCAAACTTACAGTCACTGTGTCCTGATTGTGACAGTGGAGCCCAGTTTGCACTGCAGGATCCAGAGATGGCATCAGTGAAGCTGGAAGACTGCAGTCAAACACTGGCGCTGAATGTCAACATTAAAGATGAAGAAGAGGAGGAGAAGATAGAGACATCTTTTTCTCATGGTAAGAGCAGGTTGTAAGTTTGTTGTTCATTCCAACTTCCCACTGTGTCTGAAAAGTTGCTGTAGAACTGTTTCATTGAGAAGGTAGATGTTAATTCATGCTACTGAAACTTGCATGGTTTGACACCAGTATTGCCAGCATTTGTTTTATTCACTGGGTTATCTGGAGTGATCAGAGAGTAGACTAAAGAAGTGAAGGAGACAAACTGCCAGTGTTTTATAGTTATATGAAGTGAGTCTGTGTAGTTACTAACTCTTGTGATAGTGAGTAGAGGATGACACGCCCCTTTTTAGCTTTCATCTCTTACCCAGTTTTAGAATAGTTGTATTCCCCTGTGTTGTACAGCCTATTGATATGAATACATACACTGCTCAAAAAAATAAAGGGAACACTAAAATAACACATCCTAGATCTGAATGAATGAAATATTTTTATTAAATACTTTTTTCTTTACATAGTTGAATGTGCTGACAACAAAATCACACAAAAATTATCAATGGAAATCAAATTTATCAACCCATGGCGGTCTGGATTTGAAGTCACACTCAAAATTAAAGTGGAAAACCACACTACAGGCTGATCCAACTTTGATGTAATGTCCTTAAAACAAGTCCAAATGAGGCTCCGTAGTGTGTGTGGCCTCCACGTGCCTGTATGACCTCCCTACAACGCCTGGGCATGCTCCTGATGAGGTGGCGGATGGTCTCCTGAGGGATCTCCTCCTCCTTGTCAATCAGTGTTGCTTCCTAAGTGGACAGTTTGATTTCACAGAAGTGTGATTGACTTGGAGTTACATTGTGTTGTTTAAGTGTTCCCTTTATTTTTTTTGAGCCGTGTATGTCACCCGGTACAAACAGAAGAGGACTGGCCACCCCTTTGAGCCTAGTTCCTCTCTACGTTTCTTCCTAGGTTCCTGCTTTCTGGGGAGTTTTTCGTGGCCACTGTGCTTTTTATATCTACATTGCTTGCTCTTTGGGGATTGAGGCTGGGTTTCCGTTAAGCACTTTGTGATAACTGCTGATGTAATAATGGCTACATAAAATACATATTATTGACATGTATATCACATCAACTGACTGGTTCTTCTGATGTTGTTCACACAGGAGACAATGTTGAGACATTCTCTACATCCAGAGAGCAACAGCAGCAGGAAGATCACAGAGCTAAGAGGTCTCACCACTGCCCACATTGTGAGGAGCTTTTCCCAATTTTATCAAAGCTAAAAATACACTTGAAAATACACACAGGAGAGAATCTGTATCCCTGCTCTGACTGTGGGAAGAGATTCACAACAGCAGGGTCTCTGACAGTTCATCGGAGATTGCACACTGGAGAGAAGCCGTACTCCTGCTCTGACTGTGTAAAATGCTTCACAACATCTGCTCATCTAGAAGTTCATCAGAGAACACACACAGGAGAGAAGCCTTACTCCTGCTCTGACTGTGGAACGAGTTTCTCTCTACTGTGCAACTTAAAAACACATGAACATATACATACAGGAGTGAAGCCTTATTCCTGCTCGGACTGTGGAAAGAGTTTCTCTCTACTGTGCAACTTAAAAACACATAAACGTAGACATACAGGACTGAAGCCATACCGCTGCTCTGAATGTGTAAAATGCTTCACAACATCAACTGAGCTAAAAGTACACCAGAGAACACACACAGGAGAGAAGCCTTACTCCTGCTTTGACTGTGGGGTGAGGTTCTCCCAACAGTGCACCTTAAAACAACATGAACGTATACACACGGGAGAGAAGCCTTACTCCTGCTCTGACTGTGGAAGGATTTTCTCTCAACCGGGCCCCTTAAAAAGACATGAACGTATGCATACAGGAGTGTAGACTTAATCCAGCTCTGACTGATTACAATGCTTCAAAACATCAGGTCAGCTAGAAGTTCATCAGAGAACAGACACAGGATAGAATCCTTACTTCTGCTCTTAATGTGGCAAGAGTAACTCAAGTGAAAGTCACCAAGTAGAATACTACTTGAGTAAAAGTTTTTGGTTGTAAATATACTTAAGTATTAAAACTAAAAGTATGAATCATTTCAATTTTCTTAAACGTATGATCTCTGTAATTGCAAACAAAGGTTTCTATAACAAATATTAAGTTCTGCTTTTCTGATGTATCAAAAAGTTATGTCATGCAATAAAATGCAAATTAATTACTTAAAAATCATACAATGTGATTTTCTGGATTTTTGTTTTAGATTCCGTCTCTCACAGTTGAAGTGTACCTATGATAAAAAATACAGATCTCTACATGCTTTCTATGTAGGAAACACTGCTGATTTTGCAGGTTATCAAATACTTGTTCTCCCCACTGTATGTCTGTTACGTTTTTGGCGGGTCAATTGAGGAAGACATCCTCTTCTGGAAACCAGAACAACAGGATATCTTCAAAAAGTACTGGACAGTTTTGTGACATCAAATGGACTTAGGTGGTCAAGATGTGTTGGTATCTGTACTGATGGCGCGAAAGCCTTGACAGGGAGACATAGTGGAGTGGTAACGCTCGTGCAACCTGTTGCTCCCGACACTACTTGGGTACACTGCAGCATCCACCGAGAGGCTCTTGCTGCCAAGGGAATGCCTGACAGCTTGAAAGATGTTTTGGGCACTACAGTGAAAATTGGGAACTTTGTTAACATGAACAACACACAGGTCTTTTCATCATTGTATGATTTTTTTGTGTGCAAATGAACTCAAGCTTACGGAAAATGTTGAATGTGATCTAGCGAAGCTCCTGAGTTAGTTTGGTGTGCAAATACGCAGGTACTTTCCTGAAACGGATGACACAAACTAGATTTGTTATCCTTTTCATTCCCTGCCTCCAGTCCACTTACCAATATCTGAACAAAAGAGCCTCATCAAAATTGCAACATGCGGTTCTGTGAAAATGTAATTGAATCAGAACCTACTGCCAAATTTCTGGATTGGGCTACGCTCAAGAGTATCCTGCCTTGGCAAATCGCGCTGTTAAGACACTGATGCCCTTTGGAACCACATTCTCGGCCCTCACTAGCATGAAAACTAAATACAGGCACAGACTGTGTGAAAAAGGATTTAAGACAGAGAGTCTCTCCAATAAAACCCAACATTGCAGAGTTATGTGCATCCTTTCAAGCACACCCTTCTCATTAACCTGTGGTGAGTTATTCACCATTTTCAATGAGCAAGTAAGGTTTTATATGTAAAATTGCTAAATAAAGAGCCAAATGGATTATTATGATTATTTGTGCCCTAGTCCTATAGCCAGGCTCGTGTGAAGTGATAAACTCACACTCATTCTTATGTTTAATAAATGTATCATATAGTGTGTGTATGTGTGTGACAGGCTTACAATATTTGAGAGCGCGCTGACCCTGTTGCTAGAGGGGGTACGCAGCTGGAGGTTGAATGTTTGAAGGGTTACGGAACTATAAACGGTTTGGGAACCGCTGGTCTAGATAATCCCATTTCCTGCTGTGTCATGCTGATGGGAAGACTAGGCTATGGAGAAAACCATGAGTACATGCATCAATGCCGTGTGTCAGCATTGCAGGCTGGCAGTGATGGTGTGGGGTGTGTTTTCATGGTACACATTGGGCCCCTTGATAATTGTGGAGCAATGTATTAATACCACAGGATGGCTAAACATTTCCAATCAGGTCCATCCCTTTATGGCAGCAATGTATCCAGCTGCAAATTAATGTTTTCTGCAGGATTATGCCCCAAGGCTTGTCCAGGAATGGTTCCATGGGACCCATGACAGGCAATTCAGTTTACTGCAGTGGCCTGCCAAGTCACTAGATCTCAATCCAATTGTGCATCTGTGGGAGGAGATGGAACGAGCTATTCAGAGTAGACGTCCACTCCCAGCCAACCAGACACAACTGTGGGAAGCATTGGAGTCATCATGGCCCAGCATCCCTGTGGGTTTCTTTCCACACCATGTGGAGTCCATGGCCTGACGAATTGAGGCTGTTCTGAGGACAAAGGGGATTGCAACTCAATATTAGGATGGTGTTCCTAATGTTTTGAATACTCGGTGCCAAAGAATTATTCAGACCCCTGGACTTTTTCCACATTTTGTTACAAAAATTCCTCAATCTACACACAAAGCCCATAATGACAAATTGAAAACAGTTTTTGATTTTTTGGGGGCAAATAATAAATAAGTATTCATACCATTTACTATGGAGACTCAATTGTTCTCAGGTGCATGCTGTTTCCATTAAGTATCCTTGTGATGTTTCAACAACTTGATTGGAGTCCACTTGGTAAATTCAATTCAAACAGGCACACACCAGTCTATATAAGGTCCCACAGTTGACAGTGCATGTCAGAGCATAGTGAAGCATGGTGGTGACAGCATCATGCTGTGGGTATGTTTTTCAACGGCAGGGACTGGGAGACTAGTCAGGATCGAGGGAAAAGTTGAACGGAGCAAAGTACAGAGAGATCCTTGATGAAAACCTGCTCCACAGTTCTTAGAACCTCACACTGGTCCACTTTCCAACAGGTCAATGACCCTAAGCACACAGCTAAGACAATGTTTGCAAAAAAAACTGTTTTTACATTGTAATTTTGGGGTGTTTTGTGTAGATTGATGTCATGGGAATTTTACAATTCCTATATGTGTTCATTAACCAATTCAATTAAAATCACTGTCGGTTTCTAAGAATTTGTAAGATCCTTATTTTAATAAAATAGACAGGGACCAGTCTATCAAAAATTAGCCAATAGCATTTATTCTCGGAGCGTGCTGTCCATAGAACCATGTATAACAGCTTATATAAACCTATGATGTCATAGGGTTTAAAATGTATTTCCTCCTCTCGACCAGGACAAAGCAGGTTCAAAAGTTCATTCCAAGCTACTAGCGCACACTCGATTACACACTATATCTAGATTAACTTCTGAAGTCTCACCATTATCTGTCACTACCTAGTAGACAGTTCCAGATAGCGGAAAACCTGGAGAGGCTCTCGCTGTCTTATTTGATCGCCACAGAGTTATAGTTGAGTCGGTTCAAACAGGTTAATGACCCTCTGCTTACTTAAAGACACACACACATTCATTCCTACACAATGGTTATCATTTCCAATTACCCCTTATCCATGCTACATAACCTCTTTCTTAGGAACTAACATTATTCATCAGATATTGTAAAACAGAGTAGAGTTTAATTAGTTATAGTTCTATTTAAATGTAGATATTGTTTAGTCATTATTCATAAAATGCCTAACAATTGATGAGGGAAAAAACGATTTAATACATTTTAGAATAATGCTGTAACGCAACAAAAGGTGGAGAAGGTCCAGGGGTCTGAACCCTTTTTGAATGCACTGTATCAGATAAAGATGATGCGATGATCAGTTTTTAGCATTAGTTTCGGTGGATTATTTTGATATTACCAAACACGTTTTGTTTAATGATGGACAGGCTATGAATTGACTAGTGTTTATTCAATTGTTTTTTAATGCTAGATTCATTGTTTTAGTCATTGATTAATTTATTTTAATAACTGTTGAAGTTAATTGATATGTTTGTACATTAATTTGTTCTGTGAAACATCTTCTCTTGTGTATAGTTTTAAATTAAACAAACTGTTTTAAATGATATGGTGTCTATATATGAACCAAATTTGATCCCATTCATATTCTCACAAACCAATGGCCCACATTGTGTAAATACAATTGTTGACGTTCGATGGTCATTCTTATGGTGGGTTGCAAAATGCAGGATCCTTCCAAGTTGAACCCACCAGAGGGGGATTGTCATGATGGTCCTGTGAGGATCAGGTTACAGTGGATCTCGGTTCTACAGAGATATCTCTCCCTACCGAAGACGGGGAGAAGTATAGAGGGATTGATGGGGGGGTTTATGACCTCACGCCCATCATAAATTATAATGCAACAGCCCAACTCCATTCTGTTCTCTAATGTGAGAGACTGGAATGTCTGTGTGCCTTAGGAAGAGTTTACAGCCCAAAACTACACAACATCAAATAAATGGACTTTGGGACATGTATATTTGATCAGCCAAATGGTGGAAACAATGATGGATGGAATATGAAAATGAATGTCTATTTTATGATGTTCTTAAAAGTTAGTTGAGGATGTTATAACGAAAACATTAACTTGAAGAGTTTTCATAATGTGATTTGACATACTTTGTGTAGAAAATATGCATATGAAAGATAATGTTTTGGTGATGATAGGACTGATTTTAGTTGTCTAAACGAGATCATAGAGAATCATAATACCTTGTAACTAGCTACGCCCCAGGGAACCCAGAGAGTGTGTCATAAAGATGGAAATGCCCCTTTCTACTCCAGGGGTATAAGTTGACCACGCGCTGCAGCTGAGGTTCTACGACTAGTCGTGACCCCGAAACGCAACACGAGGTTGAAGACAAAGTAAATCTCTTGAACAATCAAGTTTATGGGTGGAGTAGCTATTCTAAGTACTGTATCTAGGAAGTTGAATTTAAGCAGAACCATCCGGCTATTCTTTTCAAGTCACCGGTTGTCTACAGGGCCCTCTTGCCCACGCCGGGAGCATCGACACGGCTGATTAGCCTCCTCAGATGCCCACTCTCACAGAACGAGTGCAAGGAAACTGACAACTAAGAGAAAGGATATTGTGACATTGTTTGGAAAATCAGAGACTAACAACTGAAGACGAATGAA